>NC_092416.1:11929502-12117002 GCF_040894005.1 Engystomops pustulosus
CAAGATTCAGACTGCTAATTCATAGACGAGATACAAGAGTAACAAGTGTAAGGATTCTGTATATGTGACGGCACAGGAATTGATGTCTTGAACACACAATCAAGGAGACAAATCCTTCTCTGACTTTTTAAGTCTCTGGTGTGGATTTGGTTGGAGATGACAGGTTCTCTGTAATCCTCTTACACCTTGACTTAGATTTATGACTCTATAACCGGGATATGCCGCAGGAAGCCTGGGAGTCTAGAGCGGAGGGGCTAAACTAGTGCTAGTAAAGGTCCATTTACTTGGCTCTGGGGTCCAGCGAAGGTCCACTTACCTGGTTCTGAAGGTCCGGACATGAGCAGTAAGGTTGTCAGCTTACTACCGATTCACAGACTTCATAGAATTATACAATTACATCAAAATATCTTAGAATTTGTAAGAAGGGAAAGTGGACCCAAGCCCTTCTACTGAATCAGCACCTAAATTTAACCCAAACCCCAGACCTATCCACTAAAATGAATTCACGCTCCAGATCAGATCTCTAAGCTCAATTTAGATCTCAGCTAAGACCCCTAAACTTAATTCAGCCACCAGACCCTAAAACCAAATCCAAACTCCCTATCAGGTCCCAAAACTTATTTCAAAGTCCACATCAGATGCCTTCAATAACATTAGAGCCCAGTGAGACCCAAACTAGACATCTAAACTGAATTCAGACCTCAGACAAAACACCGGACCTCAATAAGGAGACCAGACCAGATACCTGAACCCAAATCAGACCCCAGATCATACACCCCAGACTACTCCCCTAACATTAATTCAGACCCCATTACCATACCTCCCAACCGTCCCGGTTTCGGCGGGACTTTCACGTTTTTTTAGCCTTGTCCCGCCGCCCCGGGAGGTTAAGAGGTTGTCACGCTTTGTTATGCGTTTTCCCGGACCAGGAGACTTTGTCCCGTCTCCTGGTCCCGGGACACTGACTGCAGAGGAGACAACGCGAGCTCTGCTCCCAGCACAGCCCCTCCTCCTCCTCCCCCGGGCCGCCCCTCCTCCCCCTGTGTGAGCCGTGCCGTGTGTGAGGAGGAATAATCATGGGGGAGGGGGGGGAGCGGCCTCACCAGGAGAGCGGCTGCTTTGAAGTCTGAGCCTGAGCTGCCAGCTATGCAGGGCACAGCACAGCAGAGCCGTGCCCAACTCTTCCCCCTGCGTGAGCTGCAGTGTCTGAGGAATCATCATGGGGGTCACCTGGAGAGCGGCTGCTGGCCATAGATGTGGAGACTCCTCTGCTCCTTCACCTGATAGCTGTGCAGGGGGAGGGAGGCAGCACAGAGAGATAGCAGGAGATGTGATGTGCCCCCCTCCAGCAGCTACAGACGTCTATTAGGAGCATCTACCAGCATGAGGTAGGACAGTCAAAGACATCATGCACAGTTACAGCTCAGTGTGTGACAGGGCACATCTATCAGGGCTTGTATGGCAGCTTTGTGACATACAAGCCCTGAAATAATTATTTTGCCCTTCTCCACACCGAGAGGGATATATATAGCTAATAACCCCTAGGCGCACCTGGACATTATACTACGTCCCTGCGGCTAGATACTTATCGCATCGGGTCGTAGTATAGCGTACTGCTTCTGGCACCGGCTCACAAACAGAGCTGGCACCAGACGTAGCGGCTATCAGCTGTCAATCACAGCTGACACGTGCTCTAACACCTGCAAACTCCGACTCCCAACTCCGATCACAGGGTTTAACCCCTTACACGCCGCGGTCAAGCAAGACCACGGCGTGTAAGGGTGTTCCTCTTCTGGGCAGCCCCGTGGTCTGCCAAGTGCCCTGGGGCTGCACAATCTCCCTGGAAGTCAGATCCCTTCCGGGTCTGACCGTAAACTGTCTGTGCATGCTTCTGCACCACCAGACATTGTACACTGCTCTACAATGAAATAGTATTGTATAGCAGTGTATTGGACTTGAACCAGTGATCAGAGAATCAGAGCATCGCTGGTTCAAGTATGGAAAAGGAAAAACGTGTAAAAACACTTAACACTACACATTAGAATAAATAAAAAATAAATACATAAAAATATAAGCCCCTAAAATGTCACTTTCCCATTAAAACACTTAATAAAGTATAAAAAACACAAAAACACAACCCCCCCCCCCCACATATTTGGTATTGCCGCGTCCGTAACAATCTGTATAATAAAAAAGAATCGTTACTGGACCCGCACGGTAAACGCCGGAGAAAAAAAGCAAAATACTTTCCGAAAATGAAATACCTTTAAAAAAATTCTTTAAAAAAATGTTCTGCACTCTAAAATAAGCCCACTAAAAAGAACAACTCTTCTCGCAAAAAATAAGCCCCTAACCAGATTTGTCAGCCGAAAAAATAAAAAAGATCTGCATATGAAAAGACGGTGATGCTAAAATGTACAAGATTTTCTCCAAATTAGACTACAGGAGGAGGCTGGAGGACAGGAGACTACAGGAGGAGGCTGGAGGACAGGAGACTACAGGAGGAGGCTGGAGGACAGGAGACTACAGGAGGAGGCTGGAGGACAGGGGGATACAGGAGGAGGCTGGAGGACAGGAGACTACAGGAGGAGGCTGGAGGACAGGAGACTACAGGAGGAGGCTGGAGGACAGGGGGATACAGGAGGAGGCTGGAGGACAGGGGGATACAGGAGGAGGCTGGAGGACAGGGGGATACAGGAGGAGGCTGGAGGACAGGAGGCTGGAGGCCAGGAGACTACAGGAGGAGGCTGGCAGGACAGGAGACTACAGCAGGAGGCTGGCAGGACAGGAGACTACAGGAGGAGGATGGAGGACAGGAGACTACAGGAGGAGGCTGGAGGCAGGAGACTATAGGAGGAGGCTGGAGGCCAGGAGACTACAGCAGGAGGCTGGCAGGACAGGAGACTACAGGAGGAGGATGGAGGACAGGAGACTACAGGAGGAGGATGGGGGACAGGAGACTACAGGAGGAGGCTGGAGGACAGGAGAATACAGGAGGAGGCCACAGAATGAGGAGGATAGAGGACAGGAGACTTTAGGAGGAGGCTGGAGGCCAGGAGACTACAGCAGGAGGCTGGCAGGACAAGAGACTACAGGAGGAGGATGGAGGCCAGGAGACTACAGGAGGAGGCTGGAGGCCAGGAGACTACAGGAGGAGGCTGGAGGCCAGGAGACTACAGCAGGAGGCTGGCAGGACAGGAGACTACAGGAGGAGGATGGAGGACAGGAGACTACAGGAGGAGGCTGGAGGCCAGGAGACTACAGGAGGAGGCTGGAGGCCAGGAGACTACAGCAGGAGGCTGGCAGGACAGGAGACTACAGGAGGAGGCTGGAGGACAGGGGGATACAGGAGGAGGCTGGAGGACAGGAGACTACAGGAGGAGGCTGGAGGACAGGAGACTACAGGAGGAGGATGGAGGACAGGAGACTACAGGAGGAGGCTGGAGGCCAGGAGACTACAGGAGGAGGCTGGAGGCCAGGAGACTACAGCAGGAGGCTGGCAGGACAGGAGACTACAGGAGGAGGATGGAGGACAGGAGACTACAGGGGGAGGCTGAAGGACAGGAGACTACAGGAGGAGGCCACAGAATGAGGAGGATAGAGGACAGGAGGCCACACCATGTGAGGAGGGGAAGGGTTGGGAGTACAGATAGGATTATGTGTAAGTTTGGGGAGATAAATAAAAGTGGAAAACCAAATGTAAAGGGAGAATAAAATTAAAGAGGGGTTTATATGTTTTACATGTTGCAGAGTTGCATTAGGGGATATTATATTGGTCCACAGGAAGGGGGGGCAAATTAAGTGGCGTTGTACCATGTGGGGACCATCAAGTTTGATATTATACTATACCTGTGGGTGGGACAATGGGCGTGGTTTAGAAAAAGGGGGAGGGGCTTTGTGTCCCTCTTTCTCTTGCCCAAAAGTTGGGAGGTATGCCATTACAGATACCTTCAATCAAATTAGATCCCCACACTAGAACCCTAACCCGAATTCAGACCCCAGTCCAGACAGCTAACATCAATTAAGATACCAGATACATAAAACTCAGTTCAGAGTAAACCCCTAAATTCAATCCAGACCCCGTTCTAGACTCCAAACCTCAAGCCAGACCTCAAATTAGACACCTAAACCCAGACTCCAGATTAAAACCCTAAAAACTTCAGCTTCCTAACCCTAAACTCTGAACATCAACATCACTATGGGCTTGAGTAGGGAGGACACCAATGTTTTGAGCATCTATTTGTGGTCATAATCCATCATCTTCAAGAAAATAAGATGTGGACATTTAGATACCTTCAGGTTCCAGGTCATTTAGGATTTGGGACTTTGAGAGCTTCAGCCTTTCCCCGTTCTCACCATGCTGCCCTCTGCAGACATACACACCTTCCTCTCTCTTACTGATCCACCTCATCCTCGTGGCATCACCCACTCTGTCTCTATTTCCACAGTCATCCTCACTGACAGAAACCCGAGTCATGACACGTAGAACAATAGTGACCGCACACTTGAGGGGGGTGGTGCTCAATGTAGGATTCTCAATCCACGTTCAATCTTATATGGAGAACATGGCACACACCAATTCTGAATTTTTCAAATGATTTTTATTTCAGTGATTCTATCACATGGCAAAGCCTTCACCATAGCAAAAAGAATTTTAAAGAGTAATTTTTCACAGATCTTTAAACATTAAGTACGACGTTTCGGTCATCACGACCTTTGTCAAGTAGGATCTGACCTACCGGTGACGTCACTTCCGGTTTTGCGCAGTACACTTCCGGTGACGCGCACACGCTATTTAAACCACCCTGTGGCCACACACACTGGCGGCCTCACTACTCCTCCATGTCCCAAACTTCTCATGTAAGTACTTTTGCCCTCTCTCGCTGCCCCATGGATCCCACTCTATATCACCCCTACATACCTTTATCCCTCTGCACTAACGCTACCCCATACTTCTCTCTTACCACTTCAGTCTTGCCAATGTTACCTTTGATATGTATCTCAACACCTGCATATATCTCTTACAAAGGACGTCCTGTATATATGTATATATTTGTACTACACCCTCTCCCCTTCTCCCCTTTATAGCTTACTCTAGCCTTGTATTTATTGCATGTTTCTCCACCCTAGGTCAGATCCTACTTGACAAAGGTCGTGATGACCGAAACGTCGTACTTAATGTTTAAAGATCTGTGAAAAATTACTCTTTAAAATTCTTTTTGCTATGGTGAAGGCTTTGCCATGTGATAGAATCACTGAAATAAAAATCATTTGAAAAATTCAGAATTGGTGTGTGCCATGTTCTCCATATAAGAAACCCGAGTCATAACTCTCCTGCTGCAGCTCCTCCTATTCAGCAGAGCTCTGACTTGTAAACAAAGAATTACAGAGAGTCCGCACACAGTACAAAAGTCCTGAATCACTTGATGAACATTGAGGGATTATCCACAAGGCAGTAAAGGCACGTGGGCAACTTATGTAACAGAGTGGCCAACTAATTTAAGTCAGTCCTTGGTTTGAGTAGGATCTATTTTCGAAAGACTTTTAGGGACTTGGGTTGGCCACAAACCAAAGAGTTCTGCCATCTATGTCATTTAGAAGATGGAATATTCTGTAAATCTTCTCTGACTGCGACGATATGTAAGAGGCGGAAATCCGGCACAACAAATACGGCCCCCGCCTGTGCGCGCCGTCACATTTTAAGGGCACTTGAACAAGAATGGCGTCAACAGCGGAAAAGAACAAGGACATAATCTTTTGTTCTGCAGCGAGATCTTCCGTGTGCGCCCTCCTATTATAAATATGAATGGGAGCAGCCATTTTGCCCGCCTCATTAGAGAAAATGAGCAGCAGATGTTCAGAGTTAACTGTGCGATTACTGGGAGCAGGTTGGTAGGAGATTAAATATTCGGCAGGCACCACAATATTTTTATCAAGTTTCCAAAAAAAAAAACCCCTGGTGGTGCAGGCATTGGGTTTTTTTTTCCAATCCCGAAGCTGAAACACTTGTAAGAGACGGTCCTGGTGCTTGCTGGTCCTTCTTGGGCTCCTGGAGCCTTTTTGGTAACAATGGATCCTCTCTCCTTGGATTCCTTGATGATGCGATAGATTGGCGACTGAGGTGCAATCTTTTTTGGCTGCGATACTCTTCCATGTTCGGCCAGTTTTGTGTAGTGCAATGATGACTGCACGTGTTTCTTTAGAGATAACCATGGGTAGCAGAAGAGAAACAATGATGCCAAGCACCAGCCTCCTTGTAAAGTGTCCAGGGGTGTGATTCTTACTTAATCCTGACAGATTGATCTCCAGCCCTGTCCCCATCAGCCCCCGCACCCGTGTTACTGGAGACATCACTGACACCATGGCAGCTGCTCCACCTAAGGCGCCTGCAATGAAGGGGAAATGTGTTTTGGGGGAAAAAGTTCATTTTCTAGGCAAATATTGACTTTGCAATTAATTGCTGATAAGCTGATCCCTCTGTATAACATTCTGGAGTAGATGCAAATTGCCATTATAACACCTGATGCCGCAGACTTTGTAACAATTAACATTTGTATCATTCTCAAACCTTACGGCCATGACTGTATATAGTGTCTGTCTGGGGTCTGTACACAATGGGGCAAATTTACTTACCCGGTCCATACGCGATCCAGCGGTGCGTTCTGTGCGGTGGATTCAGGTCTTCCGGCGATTCACTATAACTCTGCCCCTGGGGAACATATAAAGAGGCAGAATATTTCCAGCTCTGAATAGACACGTCTTGACTTTGATGCTACGAGACACATCAAAGGGGGCGAGCCGCTGCTAAATGGATGATGTAAAAAGCCACAAAGTGAGACTCAGATGTTTCTCTGGTGAGCGGCGATGAATTATGGAAAGACCTGCAGATATGGGGCAAGGACATGAATAGTTATCTATCGATCTGCTCCAGCAAGTGCACATACACAAGAGACCGGCCCTGACTGCTCATTACTAACATCACCCCAATAACGCTGCACAGGCATAATACATAAACTAGTCTATATACTACCAGCTATACAGCAGAATAGTGAGTGCAGCTCTGGAGTATAATACAGGATGTAACTCAGGATCAGTACAGGATAAGTAATGTCATGTATGTACATAGTGACTGCACCAGCAGCAGAATAGTGAGTGCAGCTCTGGGGTATAATACAGGATGTAACTCAGGATCAGTACAGGATAAGTAATGTCATGTATGTACACAGTGACTGCACCAGCAGCAGAATAGTTCGTGCTGGATCATTCTGCTGTGAACTGCTGACGGGTGTGGTTGTCTGTGACTGAGCTCCTGCACCACCTGGTGGAAGATCGATCCACCCAGGCCTGCTCTCTCCTCCCCAGGGAGGGAGTAGGTTTCTGGGATGAGTGAGCCAGGAAAATCCCAGGCTCCTGTCTCCCGGACCAGGCCGGCGGGGGGCAGGAGAAGCCAGTTACCGGCCAAAGCGGAGGGGGTAAGAAGATCTGCCCGGAGCCAAGGACGCAGCGATGTGACCTCGGCTGCCACCCCCAAGACCCAGGGAAGCTGCAAGGTCTCCAGATCACAGAAGATCAAGGCAAGTAACATCAGCCTGAGTGCTCCTCCTGGAAAGCTGAGTGACTGTGCGGGAAAGCTGGGTGGTTCAGCTGAAAAGCTGGGTGCTCACGGAGGTGTGCAAAAGGCATGGGGTGATCTTAAGGCCCGGGAGTCTGCTTCCATCTATGGCTCCCGGATTGCTGAGCACCTCCGTGAGTACGAGGAAGCCGGAAAAGCGCTGAGGAGGCTCCAGGAGGAGATAAGGGAGACCTTGGCCCTAGCGGGGGTGGCCACTAAGAAGAAGAAACCTGATCTTCTTATCACCATCAACAGGCTTAAAGCCGAGGTCACCGCTCTGGAGGAGAAGCGTCGGCTTATTCGTGACAACAGCGGTCCGTTCCGGGAAAAGCTGGAGAACGACATGAGGTTTGAAGAAATGCGCCAGGATAAGCTGAGAAAGCTGAAGGGGCTTGAGATCCAGGCGGATGATGGCGATGATGAGGAGGATGAGGAAGACCTGCCGTGTCCGTCTGGTGGCCTGCGCCAACACCAGCAGGCCTCGCACGACAGGCTGCCTGCGGAGCAAGCGCCATTACCATCAGGCTGCGGCTCTGCCAACCTGGAGGAGGAAAGTGATGGCAGCGGTCAGGGAGGGGCGCTAATGGCTCAAATACGTCAGCTCGAGTCCCCAGTTCACCTCCAGAACTTCTCCTTCGGCGATGATATCCCAGATGACGACCTAAAGAGAAAGAAGAGAGCCAAGAAGATCAAGGCGTCTCAGGAGGTGAATCTGGTGTTTCGTCCCCTCCCTGTTCCCTCCGGGCGGGCAGCAGTGCCAGCCTGTCGTGTAGGCCCCGTTACCCATCCCAGCACGAATCCTGCAGTGGACTCGGTGCCAGGGTGCGGGGAGAGTGCAAAGCCACGTTCCATCATGGCGCAGAGCACCAGCCTTGTTTGTAGTAGCAAGGATGGTGCAGGGAAGGCATCGGCCGAAAGGCCGGACAGTGAGGGCGATCCAGCAGGTCCTGGTACTGTGCGCTGCCCCCCAGTGGGAGGGGGGGGTGGCCCGGTGCCAGGGACGGTGGCTCCTGTGGCCCCTAGCGCTGTGGCTGCATCTAGCTCCGGTGAGCAGCGGCAGTGTGATGGGGCTGCTGGGGCTTGTGGTGCAGCGCCTCCCAATCGTCCTGTGCAGCCTGTGGGAAAGGGCACAGGAAAAGTGTTATTTTGTATTGGTGCATCTGACCCTGGAGATGACCATAAGAGACTGTCCGGAGTTAATAAAGACAAGAGGCCTCTTGCATCCAGCGAGCAGCGAAAAACTACTGGACAACAAGGGGTTAATGCCAATGAGGCAGAGGGCACAAGTAAGATCGGGGTTGGAGCTGCCTCTTCTCAGGCTGTATCAGCTATGGAGGTGGCTCTACCCCCAGTGTCCAGTGACGCCGAGGCAACCCCAGGTCCTCCTGGCCCAGCTGGTGTGAGTGATGCAAGGAAGCGAGGCAGTGATGCAAGGAAGCGAGGCAGTAATGTACATAGTGTTGTGAATGTGGGGGTGGTGAATGGTGATGGGGGGGATCCTGGTAGGAGTGCTGATCCATCTGCACCCCCAGTGGTGGCCGCTCCCATAAGGAGCTATGCGAGTGTCACCGCTGGGGCAAGTGGGGTTAACTCCTTGTCTCCTGGCTCTGGGAACAGCGTTTTGCAAAGGCGTCTTCTGGAGGCTCTCAGGAGAGGGGAAAAGTCAATCAATGTAGAGGGGAGAGAGGTTGATCTGTCCTTCTGGACAGACAGACATGGCCTGGCAGCCTTCCAAGAGAAAAGGGGGGGAGAGACTGTATGGTCTTTACCCACAACCGGGCCCGGAGCTTCCCGTAGGAATGTGGTTCGTCTTCGCTGGAGGGGCAGTGACGCATGCCCACCCAGGTCAAGGGTGGTGGAGCTCCTCCTGAAGATGAACTTTAGGGCTAGTGACATCTTTGCCCTGATACATCCTTATGGTACTCCGGAGTTCGATGTCAGCTTTGTTCGGCCGGAGGGCTTAGAGCTCTTCTGGTCGAATTATGAGCTGGCAAAGAACGAGCCCGCATGGCGAGACTTTGCTGTGCAAGCAGTGTCTCGCCAAAACACAGTCAAGAAAGTGACCGTTTTGACCCGTAACGAGTCACTTTCTTGCATGGACATCATGACTTGGCTGAGTCGTTATGGCGAAGTAGTTCAGGTACCTCAGAAAAACCGCGATGAATTTGGCATTTGGTCTGGGGCCTGGACCTTCATGATGAAGTTGAAGTGTTCAGGCGGCACAGTCGCCCACATTCCTTCTTCAGCCTTTCTTGGACGGGACAGAATCCTGATTTTCTACCAGGGGCAGCCGAAGGTCTGTCACAGGTGCGGTGACCCCACACACTTTAGCGCCAGCTGCCAAGTGCAGAAGTGCGCTTTGTGTGGTGGGCTAGGTCATCTCGCTGCATCCTGTAAGGACATTAGGTGTAACCTGTGTGGTGAGCTCGGTCACCCTTTCAGCCGTTGTCCTCGCTCCTTTGCCAATGCGGTTGTGACCCCAGTGGAGGAGAGCCATGAGGTTGCTTCTGCTGGGGAAGGTACCAGCAGAGGTGGAGGAGCTGAGGGGCCTGTGAAGAAAAGTAAGAATAAGTCACCTTCTCAGTTGAGGCGGCTTGAAGCCAGACAAAAAGGGAGAGAACTGGGGAAGCCTCAGGTTGCTGGGGTGACCCTTGGTCCTTCCTCAGAGGCTGGTCATGCTACTGAGGCCCTGAGGGATGATGAGTTGGATGAGGAGGTCAGGAGGATGGAGCGCGAGAAAGGTGCCATGTCCTCCACGTCCTCCCATTATGAGAGTATGGATGAGGATAACAGGATTTGGCTAGAAAATAAGCGCAAGCAGAAAAAGAAAAAGCGCGGCCTATCTAAGGTACCTAAGGAAGGGAAAACTTCCTCCCCTCTGGTTGAGCTTTCCAACCGGTTCCTCACCCTCGATGAGATCGCCTCCTCGGAAGGAGGGGCTGAGGGTGGGGTTCTGGAGGTGGCGGCGGAGCAGCCTGCAGGGGGCGCCGAGTCTCTATCCTCTGGGGATGCTGGGTCCTCAGAGTGGGAGACTGACTCAGAGTCAGGAGACAAGGACGAAGGAGAGGGTGGTCCGGGTGGGTCCTTGGGGGCCAGTAATAACATGGACACCTCAATTTCGTTAAAAAGAAGTTGCCCCAATTCTGAAGGGAAAAGGGAAAAGGGATCATCCTCAGAGGACAGTAGAGGGAAGGGAGTTAGTAAGAAAAAAGCCGTCTAACTCAATCACTCATGATGGCGGCACCCACTCCGTTGACACTGGCGTCCATTAATGTCGCCAGCATTAAGTCTGATGCGGCTAGATTTGCGGCCTTTGATTTTCTCGGCCGCGTTGAAGCCGACATTTTATTTTTGCAGGAGACCAGGCTGCCAGATTTGGCGGCCGTGTTTAAAGCTAAGAGGGAATGGAGACACGGGCCTTCCTATTGGTCTCTTGCGGCCGAGCCGTATAGCGGAGTGGCGGTCCTTTTTACCGCACCGGTAGAATGCCGACGAGTTATTGAGTTAGAAATGGGGAGGTGCCTGATCCTGGATGTCCTCATGAAGGGACAAGAACTTCGTCTTATTAACATCTATGGTCCCCAGTCCAAGTGGGACAGGAAGTGTCTCTTTATGAGGATCAAGCCCTACCTTTTTACAAGTCGGCAGGTGGTCTTTGGAGGGGACTTCAATGCTGTCACGAGGTCCCAGGATAGGGGAGGTTCCAGAGACAAGCTGACTTATGATAGCGTCGCTCTTAATAGCATAGCCAGTGAGGCTCGCCTGGTGGATGTCCACATCCGGCACACCCCAGGCCACGCGGGGTTCACCTATTATAGGGGTAGCTGCAGGTCTAGAATAGACAGGTTTTATTTAAAGGAGGAAGCCATTTCTTCAGCAGTGTCCGTTGTTGAGGTGGAGTTCTCCGACCACTGTTTAATTTTGTTTTCTCTGAATGTTACAGAGACCCCCCGGATGGGAAGAGGCTACTGGAAGCTCAATTCGTCTCTCCTGGAAGAAGCAGAGATAAGACAATCCTTTGAGGACTTTCTTCAGAGCCAGGTACCATTGCTGGGCCTTTGTAGCAGTAAGTCAGAGTGGTGGGAGATGCTCAAGAAAAGGGTGGCGAGATTCTTCCGCCAGCTCTCGAGCCTCAGGAGCCTGGACAGGTACCGCCTGTATCAGGGCCTGAGGAGGAAACTCGAGCATCTCGTCTCGACTGGAGGTAGTCGTGAGGACATCTCCAGAGTGAAATCCTTGCTGAAGAGGTGTCAGTACGATAGACACGCATCTTTGGTTTTTGAGAGGGATTACGGGAAATACCGCTCGCCCGACCCTTACAGAAACTGCAAGATGTCAGTGAATGGTAAAGTTGTCACAGGACTGGTTGACAGTACGGGATCCCTGAAAAGGTCCAGATCAGGGATTCTGGAGGTCGTCAGATCCTTCTACTCGCACCTCTTGGGCAGGAAGGATCTAGATCGGGATGTGATGTCGGCTTTCCTGGCTGAAACTGTCCCTGAGCCAGGAGTAGACCCCTCTCTTGATGTTTTGACAGAGATGATCAGGGAAGAGGAAGTCAGCCTGGCGATTGAAGGGCTCGCCCTCAAGAAATCGCCAGGTCCGGATGGCTTAACATCTGAGTTTTATAAAACCTTTAAGGACGCCTTGGTTCCCCTCTTGACTGAGGTATTCAATGAGTGTCTTTCCTCGGGCGCTCTGCCGAAGTCAATGAGGAGGTCTGCCCTGATCATTCTGTCAAAGGGTAAGGACCGATCTCGTATTGAGAACTGGCGTCCCATAGCGCTTCTCAATACGGACAGAAAGGTTTTGGCAAAGGTGCTGTTTAATCGGCTGGTGCAGTTTGCGCCCCGGCTCCTTTCGGGGACCCAGCACTGCTCTGTTCCAGGCCGCAGTACATTTAGTGCTGTGCTTTGTGTTCGGGAGGCAGTGGAGCAGGGCAGGGCTGGTAACTGGAAGGGGTACTTGCTGTCCTTGGATCAGGCAAAAGCGTTTGATCGGGTTAACCACGAGTACCTCTGGTCTGTCCTTCTGAGGTATGGCCTGCCGGGGGAGTTTGTCAATTGGCTTAAGGTTTTGTACACAGGGGCAGAGAGTTTCCCGCTTGTGAACGGTTGGATTGGCCGCTCTTTTGAGGTCGGGTCTGGTGTTCGCCAGGGTTGTCCTCTGAGCCCACTTTTATACGTGTTCGCGATTGACCCATTCCTTAGGAGGGTTGATCGTGGGCCGTTGGTGGGAGTCGGGATGGACCAGGCGGCACTGGAAGCCACTCTAAGGGTGGTAGCGTATGCCGATGATGTCACCGTTTTTGTGTCCTCGAGAGGGGAGGCGCAATGGGTGATGTCAGAGGTTGACCGCTACTCAGAGGCTTCTGGGTCCAAGATCAACCGGGATAAGTGTGAGAGTCTCTGGCTGGGAGAGGGGGATCCAGGGTTTGATCTCCCGGACACTCTTCCAGGGCCCCAAGATTCTGCCAAAGTTCTCGGCATCGAATTTGGCCAGGGGGATTACCCCATGCAAAACTGGGATGGCAGGCTTAAGATCGCCGCCCAGAAGGTGGACCAGTGGAAGGGTTGGTCTTTGACCCTCAGGGAAAGGGTGAACTTGATTAAAACTTACCTGCTCCCATTGCTGATATATCTGGGCAGTGTGTGCATGTTGCCAGAACCCCTCTGGACTCGGGTCTACAGTCTGTTCTTCCAGCTGTTATGGGGGAATAGGCTGAACCTAATCAAGAGGGAGGTTACATACCGCACGAGGAGACAAGGAGGGTTGTGTATGGTCAACCCTGTGGTGTTCCTAGTGAATACCTTTCTTAAGATCAATATCGCAAACCTCTGGAAAGAGAGGGCTCCTCCGTGGGTATACTCCTGCAGGGGATGGTTTTGGCCTTTCTTCCAGGAATGGGAGACAGGAGGGCGAGTGAAGGATCTTCGTACACCGCATGGGCATCTTCCGGCTTATGCTACCCCGGTTCTGAAGGTGATTCGCCGGTGGGGTCTGGGAATGTGGGAGATCAGGACCATGTCAAGGAAAGTCCTTGACAAAAGGGTTCTGTTGACCCATTTCCAGAAGCCTCTGGCCCTCAGGGATTGCCCAAGTCGGGATCTGGGGGTGGGTTTAGGTCTTTTGAATTCCATCAGGATCCCCTTGAAGTTTTGGGACTTGACTTGGCGCTGCTTCCATGGAAAGCTGTGTGTGAGGGACAATCTGAAGTGTAGGAGCTCTGAGGAAAGGGGTTGTCCCCGGGAGGAGTGCGGTGGCCTGCTGGAGAGTATGGACCACTTCCTGCTTCAGTGCCCCTTTAACACAGAGGTGTACAACCGGGTGGGCGCTTCCATCCATTGGCCCGGGTTGGCCGGTCTCTCCTATGCGGAGTGGGCCTATGGAGCATTCAGAGGCCTGGGTGCCCGGGACCGCTGCACGTTATTCCTAGTCAGTCTAGTGGTCAGGTACCACACGTGGAACGCACGGTGTTTAGTATCGACGCAGCGTAAAATCCTCCCGGTGGATGAGGTGGTTAGGAACATTCTGGGTGACCTGGTGAAGGTGCGCTCTCTGGAGCATGAGAGGCTGGGCACGGGGAGGGCCTCTCTCCTTTGGAGGGGGTTCTCCTTTAGTGTCCCTTAGTCTGTCATCTCCACTCCTGGTGTTGGGGCTGATGCTGCACAGTAGATTTTTGTTTTGTATCTGAGCGTGTAGTGATGTGGGGCTTGCAGGCGCCGAACCTGGGCTTTATGTGGTTTGGTTTTGTTATGTTGATTTGTTTAATGTGTTTGTATCTTGTGTACAGTGTGTATTTATTTATAGTTATATGTAGTTATAGTTCTTGTGTATATAGGCTGGTTGGTTTTGGGGTGTTGGTGTTAGGGTGTTAGGTTGGGAGGGGGGTGGACGGGATTTGGACTATACGATCCTGGGCACTGGTCTGGACTATATAGCGCAAACTTTGGACGTTAGACCAGTGTCTGGGGGGAGGGTGATGGGCGTGGGATTTAGTTAGTTATATTTAATGTTTTTATTTCCTGTTTTATGTCTTTTTTTTGCTGTGTATTCTTTAGTTATTTATGGGAAAAAAAAAAATATATATATATATAAAAAAAAAAAAAAAAAAAAATTATTAAAAAAAAAAAAAAAAAAAAAAATTAGGTGGTGGGACTGTGTGAGGGTTTTGGTTGTTCTCATGCTGAGTATGTGGTGAGTGTGTGTGGCTGGGCCAGGAGGTTTTGTAAGTTTATTTTCGATTATATTTGTTGTAATTATTTTGCCAGAAGTTATGGCTTCATTTATGTTTATTGTTGTTATGTTTTTCATTTTTATATAAAATAAAAGATTTACAGGATGTAACTCAGGATCAGTACAGGATAAGTAATGTCATGCATGTACACAGTGACTGCACCAGCAGCAGAATAGTGAGTGCAGCTCTGGGGTATAATACAGGATGTAACTCAGGATCAGTACAGGATAAGTAATGTCATGTATGTACACAGTGACTGCACCAGCAGCAGAATAGTGAGTGCAGCTCTGGAGTATAATACAGGATGTAACTCAGGATCAGTACAGGATAAGTAATGTCATGTATGTACACAGTGACTGCACCAGCAGCAGAATAGTGAGTGCAGCTCTGGAGTATAATACTGGATGTAACTCAGGATCAGTACAGGATAAGTAATGTCATGTATGTACACAGTGACTGCACCAGCAGCAGAATAGTGAGTGCAGCTCTGGAGTATAATACAGGATGTAACTCAGGATCAGTACAGGATAAGTAATGTCATGCATGTACACAGTGACTGCACCAGCAGCAGAATAGTGAGTGCAGCTCTGGGGTATAATACAGGATGTAACTCAGGATCAGTACAGGATAAGTAATGTCATGTATGTACACAGTGACTGCACCAGCAGCAGAATAGTGAGTGCAGCTCTGGAGTATAATACAGGATGTAACTCAGGATCAGTACAGGATAAGTAATGTCATGTATGTACACAGTGACTGCACCAGCAGCAGAATAGTGAGTGCAGCTCTGGGGTATAATACAGGATGTAACTCAGGATCAGTACAGGATAAGTAATGTCATGTATGTACACAGTGACTGCACCAGCAGCAGAATAGTGAGTGCAACTCTGGGGTATAATACAGGATGTAACTCAGGATCAGTACAGGATAAGTAATGTCATGTATGTACACAGTGACTGCACCAGCAGCAGAATAGTGAGTGCAGCTCTTCATACAATGCTGAGAGTAGTTGTATTCTTCTTTAGTCCATTGACACTTATCCAAACAGGAACACCAAATCCTGCGCTGCTCCTGGATGTGTTATAGGAAGCGGTTTTTATTCCTCGGATTACAGTAAGAAATGAATCAATAATTTAGGCAGGACGTCACCGGCTCACTTCAATCATAAACTCTTTAAAGCCACAGAACAAATCCTTCTTGAGCTCCGGGAGACACGATGTTGTATTAGTGTTTTAATATGAAATGTCTTGATAGAGCCGTAATCTGCCGGATGAGATTTTCCACAAGTATAAAAATCACTTGTCTGCCAGTTGTAATGATTTCCAATGCGGGAGAGTGTGAGGCTTCCCTCCTACACGCTGCCTGTGCAGTCCCAGAATCCTATTCACTTCCCTAATTAGAATATAAATCAGAAACATTATACAAAGTTTCATTATTCCATCTATTGTTCAGCCGGTGTCAGTCATCACTATAGTTCCTGAATTGTATTGATGTAAAAGGAGGCTCAGGATGAACAGGCTGTGTCACAAGGACTAATCAATTATGGAAATATGTCAAAAAAACATCAAAAAGTTGAATTATATCTTAACTAGGAAACAATCAAACCCGACAATTCTGTAATGAAAGCCTCATGACAATTAATTCTATTTAACATTATGATAAAATACGAGAAAAACACTAATCGTAAAATACAATATAAAGGAGAAACTCAGGGGAGGGGCTAACTTTTACAAAGCCCCTCCCCTGAGGAACTGTGCTAAGCATAAAACCTTGTAGCATAAAATCTTGTACAGTTTTCCCATAGTGGGTTATTGAAGACATCGAGAATGGAAAATATTATTAATATCTAATATTGGGAATATAGTATTCCAACTAATGAAAGCAAAACATATTTTTATTGTTTATCAGGCACATCGCCATCAATTTAGTTATGGCATTGCCAAGTACAACTCATCAAATAGCTTAGTCTTATTCCAGAGAGAGCAACGCCATGTTTCATATTTAGGAAACTACAGTTGATACTATAATTTTAGGATATGCACAGTAAAAGACCTCAGGGGTGGAGCTTAAAATAAAAACCCCACCCCTGAGGAATTGCAGGAGGCTTATTCTATTAAATCCTTTTACTGTACAGGCAGTCCCCGGGTTACGTACAAGATAGGGTCCATAGGTTTGTTCTTAAGTTGAATTTGTATGTAAGTCGAAACTGTATATTTTATAATTGCAGTATTAGACAATTTTTATTTTTTTTTGCCCCAGTGACAATTGGGGTTTCATATTTTTTTGCTTTAACGGGACCAAGGATTTTCAATTAATGTTCATTACAGACACCTTACAGCTTATCATTGCAGCCGGGGACTAAAGTAACATCCAGAGAGCTTCACCAGAGGTCAGAGGGGTCTGTCTGTAACTATGGGTCGTCTGTAAGTCGGGTGTCATTAAGTAGGGGACCACCTGTATTTGGTTGACACTAGAATAGACCATCCATGTCTCACTTTTGGGAGTCCAGCACTTCTACTGAAGGAGCGTGTCCCTTTCAATGTTTACCAGACACAGCGCCATCAATATGGTTGTGGCTTTGACTGGTACTGCAACTCACTGCATAGATAGTTTGTTGCTCTATATAGGGCAATCTATTTGCTAAGCAATAAAAGGGTCTCCACGAAGTTCCGTGGCTCGAGTTCTTCAAGTATTTGGTCGGGTGGTTGGGGATGGACCCCCCCACTAGTCTGGGGGCTGTCAATATTACCGGATGTAATTGGCACATACTATGATCTAGACATCAGTGAGCCATCACTACCCCCCGCTGTGTAACCTTTCCCTTCCTCCGGTACCACAAAGCAGAATTTTTTTCCCCCCAGTAGGAAATTTCAAGGGTCAGTCCAGAAAATAACAAGGTTCACCCGGCGGCGGCTCAGGGGAGACCCTTCCCTTGCTACTTCTGAGGAGCCGTCTTCTCCGTACCTTCCAATCTAGACACCTGCACGCCCACCCTCATACGTCTCCCAGGCAGAGCAGATGTTCCCTCTCCGTCCCCCCGGCTCACAAGGTGGGATATAATCGTCTTCCTGCTGCTGCCTTGCTCCTAGGTAGGGGACCCCCACAGTTTTGTTGCACACAGATGTTAGTTGTTTATTCTTAAAAGCTTCTAAATGTTTTCCGCCTCCTAAACTTTCGTCTTCTTCTTAACCCATTTACCGCTAGGGAGTCGTGTAAAGACAATAGACGCCAGTGACGGCACCAGTGGAGCGGAGAATGGGTTAACGCCACCCCCCACCTCCACCTCCGTACCTTCTGCCATGGTTCCTTCTGCAGGTTGGCTCGGATCATTATGGAGCAATCTCAGGACACCGCCGGCTTTCGCTTTTTTTTTTCAATTTCCATTTTATTTGATTGGGAGGGGCAATTACTGGGAGAGGCGCAAAATGGAAAATCAAAAAAAAAGATAAGTGTATGAAAAGACAGAACGTAAATGGTTTGGATGTAATCAAATGAGATAAGCGAAGCCGAGGGGGGAAAGTGGTAAATAACTGCACCGGTGCAGAGCCCGCCCCACCGACACCACCGCGCCATTTATACCGCACTTTTTGTTTGTTATAATAATTTCATGTCTGGGCGATGAAATTGGTTGGATGTGATCGGAGGTGAAGTCAAAGCTCTGGACATATTGGGGGTCATTTACTAAGGGCCCGATTCGTGTTTTCCCGACGTGTTTCCCGAATATTTCCGATTTGCGCCTGAATTGCCCCGGGATTTTGGCGCACGTGATCGGATTGTGGCGCATCGGCGCCGGCATGCGCGCGACGGAAATCGGGGGGCGTGGCCGAACGAAAACCCGACGGATTCGGAAAAACCGCCGCATTTAAAACACAAAATGTGTCGCGAAAATTGCACTTACCTTCAACTCAGCCCGGCTCGGTGAACTCCAGTGCGTTCCGATGCTCTTCAGCGCAGCAGCGCCACCTGGTGGACGGCGGAGGAACTGCCTTAATAAATCCCAGCCGGACCCGAATCCAGCGCAGATGAAAGCGCCGCTGGATCGCGAATGGACCGGGTAAGTAAATCTGCCCCATTGTGAAGAATATTCAGAAAAAAACTAGAAAAATCCTTAGAATTGGATGGAAAGGCGGACAGGACCTTCATGGAATTGTTATATACTCCATATACAGAGAGTACTACTACCCCTAATGACATAACAGGGGGGAGGGGGGTCAGACTCATTTTCACTGGGTCCACATCTGCCTCGTAGTTGCCTTAAAAGGGACAAATGCCATTTTATTACTGTAAAAATCTATCTGCTCTAGCTGTTAGTAGTTACACTTCTGCAGCGCTTGGATAGTAACCACAAAGCCAAACATATTGTCACATAACCTGAGACACAGGCATAGGCAATATGTGCCCCATCAGTAGCCAACAGTCACAGTGCCTGCCAGATAGTAGCCAACAGTCACAGTGCCTGCCAGATAGTAGCCAACAGTCACAGTGCCTGCCAGATAGTAGCCAACAGTCACAGTGCCTGCCAGATAGTAGCCAACAGTCACAGCGCCTGCCAGATAGTAGCCAACAGTCACAGTGCCTGCCAGATAGTAGCCAACAGTCACAGTGCCTGCCAGATAGTAGCCACAGTAACTGCCACACAGTAGCCAATAGTCACAGTGCCTACCACATAGTAGCCAACAGCCACAGTGCCTGCCACACAGTAGCCAATAGTTACAGTATTGGCCACATAGTAGCCAACATTCACAGTGTCTGCCACACAGTACCCAACAGTCACAGTGCCTGCCACACAGTAGCCAAAAGTCACAGTGCCTTCCACACATTAGCCAACATTCACAGTGCCTGCCACACAGTACCCAACAGTCACAGTGCCTTCCACACAGTAGCTAATAGTCACAGTATCTGACACACAGTAGCCAACAGTCACAGTGCCTACCACATAGTAGCCAACATTCACAGTGCCTGCCACACAGTACCGAACAGTCACAGTGCCTGCCAGACAGTAGCCAAAAGTCACAGTGCCTGCCACACATTAGCCAACATTCACAGTGCCTGCCACACAGTAGCCAACATTCACAGTGTCAGCCAGACAGTACCCAACAGTCACAGTGCCTGCCACATAGTAGCCAACAGTCACAGTGCCTGCCACACAGTACCCAACAGTCACAGTGCCTGCCACACAGTAGCCAAAAGTCACAGTGCCTGCCACACATTAGCCAACATTCACAGTGCCTGCCACACAGTAGCCAACATTCACAGTGTCAGCCAGACAGTACCCAACAGTCACAGTGCCTGCCACATAGTAGCCAACATTCTCAGTGTCTGCCACACAGTAGCCAACAGTCACAGTGTCAGCCAGACAGTACCCAACAGTCACAGTGCCTGCCACACAGTACCGAACAGTCACAGTGCCTGCCAGACAGTAGCCAAAAGTCACAGTGCCTGCCACACATTAGCCAACATTCACAGTGCCTGCCACACAGTAGCCAACATTCACAGTGTCAGCCAGACAGTACCCAACAGTCACAGTGCCTGCCACATAGTAGCCAACAGTCACAGTGCCTGCCACACAGTACCCAACAGTCACAGTGCCTGCCACACAGTAGCCAAAAGTCACAGTGCCTGCCACACATTAGCCAACATTCACAGTGCCTGCCACACAGTAGCCAACATTCACAGTGTCAGCCAGACAGTACCCAACAGTGACAGTGCCTGCCACATAGTAGCCAACATTCTCAGTGTCTGCCACACAGTAGCCAACAGTCACAGTGTCAGCCAGACAGTACCCAACAGTCACAGTGCCTGCCACATAGTAGCCAACATTCTCAGTGTCTGCCAGACAGTAGCCAACAGTCACAGTGCCTGCCACACAGTAGCCAACAGTCACAGTGCCTGCCACACAGTAGCCAACATTCACAGTGTCAGCCAGACAGTACCCAACAGTCACAGTGCCTGCCACACAGTACCCAACATTCATAGTACATAATATAATTCTGTCATACTCAATAGATCACTATTGAGCACTACAACTCCCAGCATGTGCTGGCACTGGAGCATTCTTCATGTACTGTGTAAAGGTATGAGGAGCCGGTTACAGCTCCGGTCTGGTTTATGGCCCTCTCTCCGGCTGGCTCACTAGGTACACGCTCCGGTTTGCGGGCACTATGAGTTATGTGTCTGCTCCGGGTAGGACTGATATAGGACCGGTGGGAAATCTAATTGTTGGCGGCCACCGCAGAGATGTAATGAGGAGCAGCAGAAATGCATATTCTATCACATTATAGATATAAATATCCAGGCGACGTCTGCTGCACCCGGCGCTCAATCTGCCGCTGAAATATTCCACTAATTACACAAATCCAGACACAAATATATCTAAAGATAAGAGCTCCCCAACGCCCACCGCACCGGCGGGGGCACTTACTTTTATCATGTAATTTTTGGGTTTTCTTCTCAAAGATTAATTTAGGTGAAACTTATCTCCTATCTATCTATATATCTCATATCTATCTATCTATCTCCTATCTATCTCCTATCTATCTATCTATCTATCTATCTATCTATCTCCTATCTATCTATCTCCTATCTATCTCCTATCTATATATCTCCTATCTATATATCTCCTATCTATCTATCTATCTATCTATCTATCTATCTATCTATCTATCTATCTATCTATCTATCTATCTATCTCCTATCTATCTATCTATCTATCTATCTATCTCCTGTATATCTCCTATCTATCTATCTATCTATCTCCTATCTATCTATCTCCTATCTATATATCTCCTATCTATCTATCTATCTATCTATCTATCTCCTATCTATCTATCTCCTATCTATCTATCTATCTATCTCCTATCTATCTATCTATCTATATATCTCCTATCTATCTATCTCATATCTATCTATCTCATATCTATCTCCTATCTATCTATCTATCTATCTCCTATCTATATATCTCCTATCTATCTATCTATCTCCTATCTATCTATCTATCTATCTATCTATCTCCTATCTATATATCTCCTATCTATCTATCTATCTCATATCTATCTATCTATCTATCTATCTATCTATCTATCTATCTATCTATCTATCTATCTATCTATCTATCTCCTATCTATCTCCTATCTATCTCCTATCTATCTATCTCCTATCTATCTATCTATCTATCTATCTATATATCTCCTATCTATCTATCTATCTATCTCCTATCTATATATCTCCTATCTATCTATCTCCTATCTATCTATCTATCTATCTCATATCTATCTATCTATCTATCTATCTCATATCTATCTATCTATCTATCTCATATCTATCTATCTATCTCCTATCTATCTCCTATCTATCTATCTCCTATCTATCTCCTATCTATCTATATATCTCCTATCTATCTATCTATCTATCTATCTATCTATCTCATATCTATCTATCTATCTCCTATCTATCTCCTATCTATCTATCTCCTATCTATCTATCTCCTATCTATCTATCTATCTCCTATCTATCTATCTATCTCATATCTGTCTATCTATCTATCTATCTATCTATCTCATATCTATCTATCTATCTATCTATCTATCTCCTATCTATCTCCTATCTATCTATATATCTCCTATCTATCTATCTATCTATCTATCTATCTATCTATCTCATATCTATCTATCTATCTCCTATCTATCTCCTATCTATCTATCTCCTATCTATCTATCTCCTATCTATCTATCTATCTCCTATCTATCTATCTCCTATCTATCTATCTATCTATCTATCTATCTATCTATCTATCTCCTATCTATCTATATATCTCCTATCTATCTATTTATCTATCTATATATCTCCTATCTATCTATCTATCTATCTCCTATCTATATATCTCCTATCTATCTATCTATCTATCTATCTATCTCATATCTATCTATCTATCTATCTCCTATCTATCTCCTATCTATCTATCTCCTATCTATCTTCTATCTATCTATCTCCTATCTATCTATCTATCTATCTCCTATCTATCTATCTCCTATCTATCTATCTATCTATCTATCTCCTATCTATCTATCTCCTATCTATCTATCTATATATCTCATATCTATCTATCTATCTATCTATCTATCTATCTATCTCCTACCTATCTATCTATCTCCTATCTATCTATCTATCTATCTATCTATCTATCTATCTCCTGTATATCTCCTATCTATCTATCTATCTATCTCCTATCTATCTATCTATCTCCTATCTATCTATCTATCTATCTATCTATCTCTCTATCTATCTATCTCCTATCTATCTATCTATCTATCTATCTATCTATCTATCTATCTATCTCCTGTCTATCTATCTATCTATCTATCTATCTCCTGTCTATCTCCTATCTATCTATCTATCTCCTATCTATCTATCTATCTATCTATCTATCTATCTATCTATCTATCTATCTCTATCTATCTCTATCTATCTATCTATCTATCTATCTATCTATCTATCTATCTATCTATCTATCTATCTCCTATCTATCTATCTATCTTCTATCTATCTATCTCCTATCTATCTATCTATCTATCTCCTATCTATCTATCTATCTCATATCTGTCTATCTATCTATCTATCTATCTATCTCATATCTATCTATCTATCTATCTATCTCCTATCTATCTATCTATCTATCTATCTATCTATATCTATCTATCTCCTATCTATCTAATGTATCTAATATCTATCTCTATTATCTAAATAGTAGATTATATATAATTGTCTGAGGTTTCAAATACAGAATCTTAAAGGTTTTGTCTGGAATGAGTGAGACAGAGGATTATTGACCTCCATTGTTGGGTCCCAGAGGTAGGACCTGCACCTCTTAGTTATTTGTGTGATATTGGATATATATTCATGAGTAGGGAATAACCCTTTAAGAACAAGTCTATAAACTGTGGACTATCAGTATTTCCACATATTTATTCCCTCTATTGCAGTTTCTAACAAGGATAATTTGTCAGTGCTGCGCCTGTGCTGACCCTGGATGAGTCTTGACATAGTAAAGGTTATATGCATACAGCAGGAGGCAGTTTAGGGTTAGATAGTGCTGCCTGTGCTGACCCTGGATGAGTCTCCCCATAGTGAAGGTTATATGGATACAGCAGGAGGCAGTTTAGGGTTAGATAGTGCTGCCTGTGCTGACCCTGGATGAGTCTCCCCATAGTGAAGGGTTTATGGATACAGCAGGAGGCAGTTTAGGGTTAGATAGTGATGTGCCTGTACTGACCCTGGATGAGTCTCCCCATAGTAAAGGTTATATGCATACAGCAGGAGGCAGTTTAGGGTTAGATAGTGATGTGCCTGTACTGACCCTGGATGAGTCTCCCCATAGTGAAGGGTTTATGGATACAGCAGGAGGAAGTTTAGGGTTAGATAGTGCGGCGCCTGTACTGACCCTGGATGAGTCTCCCCATAGTAAAGGTTATATGGATACAGCAGGAGGCAGTTTAGGGTCAGATAGTGCTGCCTGTACTGACCCTGGATGAGTCTCCCCATAGTGAAGGTTATATGGATACAGCAGGAGGAAGTTTAGGGTTAGATAGTGCTGCCTGTGCTGACCCTGGATGAGTCTCCCCTTAGTGAAGGGTTTATGGATACAGCAGGAGGCAGTTTAGGGTCAGATAGTGCTGCCTGTGCTGACTCTGGATGAGTCTCCCCATAGTGAGGGTTATATGGATACAGCAGGAGGCAGTTTAGGGTTAGATAGTGATGTGCCTGTACTGACCCTGGATGAGTCTCCCCATAGTGAAGGTTATATGGATACAGCAGGAGGCAGTTTAGGGTTAGATAGTGCGGCGCCTGTGCTGACCCTGGATGAGTCTCCCCATAGTAAAGGTTATATGGATACAGCAGGAGGCAGTTTAGGGTTAGATAGTGCTGCCTGTGCTGACCCTGGATGAGTCTCCCCTTAGTGAAGGGTTTATGGATACAGCAGGAGGCAGTTTAGGGTCAGATAGTGCTGCGCCTGTGCTGACTCTGGATGAGTCTCCCCATAGTGAAGGTTATATGGATACAGCAGGAGGCAGTTTAGGGTTAGATAGTGATGTGCCTGTACTGACCCTGGATGAGTCTCCCCATAGTGAAGGTTATATGGATACAGCAGGAGGCAGTTTAGGGTTAGATAGTGCGGCGCCTGTGCTGACCCTGGATGAGTCTCCCCATAGTAAAGGTTATATGGATACAGCAGGAGGCAGTTTAGGGTTAGATAGTGCTGCCTGTGCTGACCCTGGATGAGTCTCCCCATAGTAAAGGTTATATGGATACAGCAGGAGGCAGTTTAGGGTCAGATAGTGCTGCGCCTGTGCTGACCCTGGATGGGTCTCCTCTTAGTGAAGGGTTTATGGATACAGCAGGAGGCAGTTTAGGGTCAGATAGTGCTGCGCCTGTGCTGACCCTGGATGAGTCTCGCCTTAGTGAAAGGTTTATGGATACAGCAGGAGGCAGTTTAGGGTTAGATAGTGATGTGCCTGTGCTGACCCTGCATGGGTATCCCCTTAGTGAAGGGTTTATGGATACAGCAGGAGGCAGTTTAGGGTTAGATAGTGCTGCGCCTGTGCTGACCCTGGATGGGTCTCCCCTTAGTGAAGGGTTTATGGATACAGCAGGAGGCAGTTTAGGGTCAGATAGTGATGCGCCTGTGCTGACCCTGGATGGGTCTCCCCTTAGTGAAGGGTTTATGGATACAGCAGGAGGCAGTTTAGGGTCAGATAGTGATGCGCCTGTGCTGACCCTGGATGGGTCTCCCCTTAGTGAAGGGTTTATGGATACAGCAGGAGGCAGTTTAGGGTCAGATAGTGCTGCGCCTGTGCCGACCCTGCATGGGTATCCCCTTAGTGAAGGGTTTATGGATACAGCAGGAGGCAGTTTAGGGTTAGATAGTGCTGCGCCTGTGCCGACCCTGCATGGGTCTCCCCTTAGTAAAGGGTTTATGGAAACAGCAGGAGGCAATTTAGGGTTAGATAGTGCTGCCTGTGCTGACCCTGGATGAGTCTCGCCTTAGTGAAAGGTTTATGGATACAGCAGGAGGCAGTTTAGGGTCAGATAGTGCTGCGCCTGTACTGACCCTGGATGAGTCTTTCCACAGGGGGGGTTGCGGTGGGTTATACAGTATATGGCCCCCGGAGCTCACTGCCCCTTTAAGTTGTCTACTGGATGACAATTAGGACCAGTCTGGGCCTGCGTCTTGTAATCATACAGATGCAGCGCCTTCGCTTATAATGAGATCATCAAACTGTTCCGTTTTCTGAGAATTATTCCTATTTATAGCTCCAGCACTTCACAGCCGAAACATCTCGCCCCGGAGCTCCTCTCCCGCAGAATACGGCCCCTTAAATTATCCAGGTTAAATACAGACTGGAGCCCAAATGGTATCAGAGTCATTTCCAAACCGTATACATTATATATATATATACAGGGTCTACAGCGAGGGGTAACACTGGGGCCCCTGTGCAATATCTATTATAGGGCCCCTCTGATACAAAAACATCTAGGACACCGGTGTCTCCCCTATAGGAAACATATACTGAGTATTTCCAGATTCTCTTCTTGTTAGTGCAGCACTAGAGACCCCAGAGTCCGATGTGTCCCCTCCTGCATCCGAGCTTTTACCCACATCACCTGCAGCGTCCTGCAAATCATTATATATGGGCGGCACGGTGGCTGAGTGAGTAGCACTTCTGCCTTGCAGCACTGGGGTCCTGGGTTTGAATCCCACCCTGGTCAACATCTATCTATCTATCTCCTATCTATCTCCTATCTATCTATCTCATATCTATCTATCTATCTATCTCCTATCTATCTATCTATCTATCTATCTATCTCCTATCTATCTCCTATCTATCTATCTATCTATCTATCTATCTAGTAGTATAAAGAAAGCGGGCAGCACTCCGTTGTAGATAAAAGTAAAAAAGTGTCTTTATTCCATAGTGAGCAACTGTGACAGCGACGTTTCGGCTCTGCAAGAGCCTTTCTCAAGCCATTCAAACAGTGAAATGGTGGCCATATTTAAATACAACAGGTGATCACATGACAAATTGGGATACTCCCACCATTTTTGTATAACTGTGATATAATGCATATTACATAGTCAAATTACATATCGTGAACATTAAACATAGTGCACAATGTAAAATACATGTATATGTATGTGATAGACATTAAAATTGTGTTATATATAACAAACAGCTTTATTAGTGACACAGATTAGTCCAGCCATTGGTCTTGTCTGTGTAAAGGTGCTCAAGTGCTTCTGTGTTGACAGCAATGCTTCCCAGTTGTTTCCACGTGTCGACCTTCCCTGATCAGCAGGGATAGGCTCTTTTAGAGTATGAGCCTATCCCAGATGTCTCCTCGTGGAAGCCTCCCTACACAACTCCCAAAATATTCTTTTGTCATTTGGTGCTTCAAGAGCGCAAATTGATGCGCCGTTCATGCAATTGTCAAGTGCTATGGTAAACGTATTTCCATCCATTCCCTTATATTTTGTATATTGTTGTTCTTTCATAGGTTACGGTTGGTGTGTCTAGCCAGGGACCACACTGTCTTTTATACAAGTACAGTCAAAAACTTAGGGGATTGATGATGCCGTCTGCCCCGTTTATTATTAGGGGTATATTCAGCAAGGTCGTCCCTTATATTTGCGAGTTATACAATCGTTGGTGAATCAATATCAACGTGCATCCAACATGGTTGTTATCACAGCCAATTGGTCCTGATTTATGGCTGACACATCGTGGACTTTTCCTTTATGTAAATTGCATGAATATTGCATTCCAGAATCATCTATGTTTTATCTGATAAATTTTCATTTTTGGTTTCCATAGCACCAGACGCTCTTGCTGGGGCATAATGCACATGCGCAGAACCAGGCGCATAGTGTGTGTCCCACCGTGCGACATATTTTTTATGCGCACATTTTGGCGCTCAGCTTGCGTTCCATGTAGCATTTTTCTTCCTTTTTTCCTTTTTTCAAAAAAAAAAAAAAAAAAAAAAAAAAAAAAAAAAAAAAAAAAAAAAAAAAAATTTTTCAAAAAAATTTTTTCAAAGAAATTTTTTCTACATGTATCGGAGTACATTGTTGCTGATCAGGGAAGGTCGACACGTGGAAACAACTGGGAAGCATTGCTGTCAACACAGAAGCACTTGAGCACCTTTACACAGACAAGACCAATGGCTGGACTAATCTGTGTCACTAATAAAGCTGTTTTTTATATATAACACAATTTTAATGTCTATCACATACATATACATGTATTTTACATTGTGCACTATGTTTAATGTTCACGATATGTAATTTGACTATGTAATATGCATTATATCACAGTTATACAAAAATGGTGGGAGTATCCCAATTTGTCATGTGATCACCTGTTGTATTTAAATATGGCCACCATTTCACTGTTTGAATGGCTTGAGAAAGGCTCTTGCAGAGCCGAAACGTCGCTGTCACAGTTGCTCACTATGGAATAAAGACACTTTTTTACTTTTATCTACAACGGAGTGCTGCCCGCTTTCTTTATACTACTACTGGAGGACCTGAGGCCCGGTCCTAGGTTGCCTGCACCCAATTTTCTTTTTCTTTTTCTCTGAAGGTTTGTGCTGCTTGGACTTTCTTTTTGTATCTATCTATCTATCTATCTATCTATCTATCTATCTGTCTATCACAATACTAAAGTTAAACAGTTGAATAACATATTCAGCTCTGCTATATCAGAGTTGCACTCAGTGAAGCGGAGCAGCAGGGGTTAAAGTGTAAGCTGAGGGATATCTACCCAGGTGCTGGATATAAGTGCGGGGTGTCAGGGGAGATGTATCCGGGGTGGGATGCCAATCACCTCCAAGGTGATGAGTTTCTCTCCCCATAATGCTTTGCACATTGGATTGGCAGTCCACTCTTGCGTGCTGGTGCTCGCAGCCTCTCCTTAGGTTTGCCGTGTCTGTCATTGTGATGTGTGCGGAAACGAGACAAGGGATTCCTGACAGCAATGCTAAAAGAATCCACGCTGCGCCCGGGCGTCTGCCAGTGCAGGATGGTATATGCTAAGTAACGGGCACCATGCTGTGCCCCCCTGCACCGCGCTGTGCCCCCCTGCACCACACCATTCCCCTGCACCATGCTCTGCCCCCCTGCATCACACCATTCCCCTGCACCACGCTGTGCCCCCCTGCACCACACCATTCCCCTGCACCACGCTGTGCCCCCCTGCACCACACCATTCCCCTGCACCACGCTGTGCCCCCCTGCACCACGCCGTGCCCCCCTGCACCACACCATTCCCCTGCACCACGCCGTGCCCCCTGCACCACACCATTCCCCTGCACCATGCCATGCCCCCTACACCACACCATTCCCCTGCACCACGCTGTGCCCCCTGCACCACAACATTCCCCTGCACCACGCCATGCCCCCTGCACCACACCATTCCCCTGCACCACGCCGTGCCCCCTGCACCACACCATTCCCCTGCACCACGCCGTGCCCCCTGCACCACACCATTCCCCTGCACCATGCCATGCCCCCTACACCACACCATTCCCCTGCACCACGCTGTGCCCCCTGCACCACAACATTCCCCTGCACCACGCCATGCCCCCCTGCACCACGGCATTACCCTGCACCACGCCGTGCCCCCCTGCACCATGCTGTGCCCCCCTGCACCACGCCGTGACCACCTGCACCACACCGGGCCCCCCGCACCATGCCATTCCCCTGCACCACGCTTTTCCCCTGCACCACACTGTGCCCCCCTGTACCACACCGTGCCCCTGCACCACGCCATGCCCCCTGCACCACGCCATGCCCCCTGCACCACGCTGTGCCCCTCTGCACCACACCGTGACCACTTACACCACGCCGTGCCCCTGCACCACGCCGTGCCCCTCTGCACCACAGCGTGACCACTTACACCACGCCGTGCCCCTGCACCCCACCATGTCCCCCTGCACCCCACCATGCAGTGCCCCCCTGCACCACACCGTGACCACCTGCACCACGCCGTGCCCCCCTGCACCCTGGTTCTCTTATAGGCTTCAATGGGTACAAATAAATGCAAAATATAAAACTGGGGTGAAAGGGGTGCACTGTCCCTTTTAGAAAGGAGCAATGTGAGTTAAGGACTAAAGCTTTATGTAGTTTTTGTTAAAATACAATGAAATTGTACCTAAAAAAGTAAAGCAGCAGCGCCACCTAGTGCAGAGAAAAGATAGAAAAATATAGAAAAATACCCTCAGATGATAGAAAAGACAAAAGAGGAGATGATTTCTTCATTCTCACTTCTTCCAGATTCCATAATAATCCCGAAAATTTTGTATAGTGAAAGGAAAGTGTTAAATGCTCCCCCTCCCTCCTCCCGCCAGCTCCGCCATAGCAGCCGCCATAAGCTGAGCAAACACAAGCAGAATGGAATCAAGGAGAGCAAACACAAAACGATTTGTCAGGAAGCTCCGGCGTCTGGAAGTGACAAGCGCAGATTCAATCACAGGATCCAGGGGCCCGTCCTGGAGAAATCACAGGGAGAGCGGCCTAACCGCGAGCCGGGGCCATGGAAACACACGAGAGATAGATGAGATGTGCTGCAGACGAGCCAAGTGCTGCTGCGGACGAGCCAAGTGCTGCTGCAGGCGAGCCAAGTGCTGCTGCGGACGAGCCAAGTGCTGCTGCAGACGAGCCAAGTGCTCCTGCAGACGAGCCAAGTGCTGCTGTAGACGAGCCAAGTGCTGCTGTAGACGAGCCAAGTGCTGCTGCAGACGAGCCAAGTGCTCCTGCAGACGAGCCAAGTGCTGCTGTAGACAAGCCAAGTGCTGCTGCAGACGAGCCAAGTGCTGCTGTAGACGAGCCAAGTGCTGCTGCAGACGAGCCAAGTGCTCCTGCAGACGAGCCAAGTGCTGCTGCAGACGAGCCAAGTGCTGCTGTAGACGAGCCAAGTGCTGCTGTAGACAAGCCAAGTGCTGCTGCAGACGAGCCAAGTGCTGCTGTAGACAAGCCAAGTGCTGCTGCAGACGAGCCAAGTGCTGCTGTAGACAAGCCAAGTGCTGCTGCAGACGAGCCAAGTGCTCCTGCAGACGAGCCAAGTGCTGCTGCAGGAACAATCCCCACGGCTACAAAGTTACAACTTGGGATCAAAATTATAAGATTCTGCTACTGTATAAAGTGTTATTTTTGTTTCAATTTCTCGCTATTTTAAAAGGAAACTGTCAGTAGTCAGACAGGTCAGTACTGGCTATTGTCCCTGGAGAGATGTGTAACCCTAATTATGTTGTTAGTAGCAGCAGGACTATGATTTATGGATCTATATGCCAGGATTGAAGATGTGTGTTCTCATACTGCTCTCTGCAGCCAGTGTTCAGCATAGGCCCTTACTTTTAGTGTAATCTCACCTTTGTGTGTGTTGTTAGTAGCAGCAGGACTGTGAAGTATGAACTTATATTCCAGGATTGTAGAAGATGTGTTCTCACACTGTATTATTCTGCTCTCTATGTCCAGTGTTCAGTTTTGACCCTTAAGTTTTGTGTTATCTTACTTTTGTTTTTGTTTTGTAAGTAGCAGCAGAACTGTGAAATATAGATTTACATTTCAGCATTGTAGAAGATGTGTCATCACACTGTTGTGCTCTGCGCTCTCTGCAGAAATTTTAAGGTATCAGCTCGGGTCATACCAAATCACATCTTTGTGAAATGTTGTTAGTAGCAGCAGTACTGTGAAATATAGATTTATATTCCCGGATTGTAGCTACTTCATTTTCACTGTGGGAGAGTCCTCACCCTGATGTGCTGTGAATTCAATGTATGTAGTGTTATGCAGTCACCTTTGAGTTCCGTGTAATGATACCTCTTTGTGGGTTATTAGTAGCAGCAGGACTGTGAAAAATGCATTTAAAACTATGCTGTGAACATTTGTATATAAATTAATTTTTCACCTTCATCTCGAAGGAATGTTTCCAACTGACAACCACCTTATGGAATAAGATCAATACAGATGGAGCTCCCCTTTAAGAATATGTATATGCTATAGGCAGGATACCTCCTACTATAGGGTACATGTTAGATGTAGTGGCTGGGTGTATGACTTAGGGGGGACGAGCTGTATATGGGGGTCTCCATTGAGACATGGATTGCGGAGGGACGTGCGCGGAGCTTTGTCTGGAGCCAAACAAAAGGTTTTATGCCTGAATATAAAGACGTTCCTGCTTCAAGGCCGCAGCGGCGTCATGTACAGGGACACGGCGGCAGAGGGTGAGCGCGGAAGAGACGGAAACTTCTAGTGTCCGCACATAGTAATTTCCAGACAAAGATATCAGAGATAGGAAGGAGCAGAGCGGACAATGAGACAGGACAAGGGACCACAGCGTCTGCAGAATGGGAAGAGAAGTCACAGATCCAGAACAATGGAGAGAGGAACATTAAAGAGCAACCCCCTAAAAGGAGGAATATATAAAAGAATAGATATTTATTCCTTATATTCACCACCACTAGGGGGAGCTCAAGAGATAAGTACATACTGTATATACAGACACCACTAGGGGGAGCTCAGGAGATTACTACATACTGTATATACAGCCACCACTAGGGGGAGCTCAGGAGATCACTACATACTGTATATACAGCCACCACTAGGGGGAGCTCAGGAGATAGCTACATATTGTATATACATCACCACTAGGGGGAGCGCAGGAGATTACTACATACTGTATATACAGGCACCACTAGGGGGAGCTCAGGAGATTACTACATACTGTATATACAGCCACCACTAGGGGGAGTGCGGGAGATTACTACATACTGTTTATACAGCCACCACTATGGGGAGCTCAGGAGATTACTACATACTGTATATACAGCCACCACTAGGGGGAGCTCAGGAGATCACTACATACTGTATATACAGCCACCACTAGGGGGAGCTCAGGAGATAGCTACATATTGTATATACATCACCACTAGGGGGAGCGCAGGAGATTACTACATACTGTATATACAGGCACCACTAGGGGGAGCTCAGGAGATTACTACATACTGTATATACAGCCACCACTAGGAGGAGCTCAGGAGATTACTACATACTGTATATACAGACACCACTAGGGGGAGCTCAGGAGATTACTACATACTGTATATACAGCCACCACTAGGGGGAGCTCAGGAGATCACTACATACTGTATATACAGCCACCACTAGGGGGAGCTCAGGAGATAGCTACATATTGTATATACATCACCACTAGGGGGAGCGCAGGAGATTACTACATACTGTATATACAGGCACCACTAGGGGGAGCTCAGGAGATTACTACATACTGTATATACAGCCACCACTAGGGGGAGTGCGGGAGATTACTACATACTGTTTATACAGCCACCACTATGGGGAGCTCAGGAGATTACTACATACTGTATATACAGCCACCACTAGGGGAGCTCAGGAGATTACTACATACTGTATATACAGCCACCACTAGGGGGAGCTCAGGAGATTACTACATACTGTATATACAGCCACCACTAGGGGGAGCTCAGGAGATTACTACATACTGTATATACAGCCACCACTAGGGGGAGCTCAGGAGATCACTACATACTGTATATACAGCCACCACTAGGGGGAGCTCAGGAGATAGCTACATATTGTATATACATCACCACTAGGGGGAGCGCAGGAGATTACTACATACTGTATATACAGGCACCACTAGGGGGAGCTCAGGAGATTACTACATACTGTATATACAGCCACCACTAGGGGGAGTGCGGGAGATTACTACATACTGTTTATACAGCCACCACTATGGGGAGCTCAGGAGATTACTACATACTGTATATACAGCCACCACTAGGGGAGCTCAGGAGATTACTACATACTGTATATACAGCCACCACTAGGGGGAGCTCAGGAGATTACTACATACTGTATATACAGCCACCACTAGGGGGAGTGCGGGAGATTACTACATACTGTTTATACAGCCACCACTAGGGGGAGCTCAGGAGATTACTACATACTGTATATACAGCCACCACTAGGGGAAGCTCAGGAGATTACTACATATTGTATATACACCACCACTAGGGGGAGCTCAGGAGATTACTACATACTGTACATACAGCCACCACTAGGGGAAGCTCAGGAGATTAGTACATACTGTATATACACCAACACTAGGGGGAGCTCAGGAGATTAGTACATACTGTATATACACCCACCACTAGGGGGAGCTCAGGAGATTAGTACATAGTGTATATACAGTCACCACAAGGGGGAGCACAGGAGGTTACTACATACTGTATATACAGCCACCTCTAGGGGGAGTTCAGGAGATTACTACATACTGTATATACAGCCACCACTAGGGGGAGCTCAGGAGATAAGTACATACTGTATATACAGCCACTACTAGGGGGAGCTGAGGAGATGACTACATACTGTATATACAGCCACCACTAGGGGAAGCTCAGAAGATTACTACATACTGTATATACAGCCACCACTAGGGGGAGCTCAGGAGATAAGTACATACTGTATATACAGCCACTACTAGGGGGAGCTGAGGAGATGACTACATACTGTATATACAGCCACCACTAGGGGGAGCTCAGGAGATTACTACATACTGTATATACAGCCACCACTAGGGGGAGCTCAGGAGAATACTACATACTGTATATACAGACACCAATAGGGGGAGTTCAGGTGATTACGACATACTGTATATACAGCCACCACTAGGGGGAGCACAGGAGATTACTACATACTGTATAAACAGCTACCACTAGGAGGAGCTCAGGAGATGACTACATACTGTATATACAGCCACCACTAGGGGAAGCTCAGAAGATTACTACATAATGTATATACAGCCACCACTAGGGGGAGCTCAGGAGATTACTACATAATGTATATACACCACCACTAGGGGGAGCTCAGGAGATTACTACATACTGTATATACAGCCACCACTAGGGGGAGCTCAGGAGATTACTACATACTGTACATGCAGCCACCAATAGGTGGAGTTCAGGTGATTACTACTTACTGTATATACATCCACCACTAGGGGGAGCTCAGGAGATTACTACATACTGTATATACAGCCACCACTAGGAGGAGCTCAGGAGATTACTGCATACTGTATATACAGCCACCACTAGGGGGAGCTCAGGAGATTACTACATACTGTATATACAGTCACCACTAGGGGGAGCTCAGGAGATTACTACATACAGTATATACAGCCACCACTAGGGGGAGCTCAGGAGATTACTACATACTGTATATACAGCCACCACTAGGGGGAGCTCAGGAGATTACTGCATACTGTGTATACAGCCACCACTAGGAGGAGCTCAGGAGATTACTACATACTGTATATACAGCCACCACTAGGGGGAGCTCAGGAGATTACTACATACTGTATATACAGCACCACTAGGGGGAGCTCAGGAGATTACTACATACTGTATATACAGCCACCACTAGGAGGAGGTGAGGAGATTACTGCATACTGTATATACAGCCACCACTAGGGGGAGCTCAGGAGATTACTACATACTGTATATACAGTCACCACTAGGGGGAGCTCAGGAGATTACTACATACAGTATATACAGCCACCACTAGGGGGAGCTCAGGAGATTACTACATACTGTATATACAGCCACCACTAGGGGGAGCTCAGGAGATTACTGCATACTGTGTATACAGCCACCACTAGGAGGAGCTCAGGAGATTACTACATACTGTATATACAGCCACCACTAGGGGGAGCTCAGGAGATTACTACATACTGTATATACAGCACCACTAGGGGGAGCTCAGGAGATTACTACATACTGTATATACAGCCACCACTAGGGGGAGCTCAGGAGATTACTATGTACTATATATACAGCCACCACTAGGGGGAGCTCAGGAGATTACTACATACTGTATGTATAGGCACCACTAGGGGGAGCTCAGGAGATTACTACATACTGTATATACAGCCACCACTAGCGGGAGCTCAGGAGATTACTACATACTGTATATACAACCACCACTAGGGGGAGCTCAGGAGATTACTACATACTGTATGTATAGGCACCACTAGGGGGAGCTCAGTAGATTACTACATACTGTATATACAGCCACCACTAGGGGGAGCTCAGGAAATTACTACACACTGTATGTACAGGCACCACTAGGGGGAGCTCAGGAGATTACTACATACTGTATATACAGGCACCAATAGGGAGAGCTCAGGAGATTACTACATACTATATATACAGCCACCACAAGGGGGAGCTCAGGAGATTACTACATACTGTATATACAGCCACCACTAGGGGGAGCTCAGGAGATTACTACATACTGTACATACAGCCACCACTAGGGGGAGCTCAGGAGATTACTACATACTGTATATACAGCCACCACTAGGGGGAGCTCAGGAGATTACTACATACTGTATGTACAGGCACCACTAGGGGGGGCTCAGGAGATTACTATATACTGTATATACAGCCACCACTAGGGGGAGCTCAGGAGATTACTACATACTGTATATACAGCCACCACTAGGGGAAGCTCAGGAGATTACTACATACTGTATGTATAGGCACCACTAGGGGGAGCTCAGGAGATTACTACATACTGTATATACAGCCACCACTAGCGGGAGCTCAGGAGATTACTACATACTGTATATACAACCACCACTAGGGGGAGCTCAGGAGATTACTACATACTGTATATACAGCCACCACTAGGAGGAGCTCAGGAGATTACTACATACTGTATATACAGCCACCACTAGGAGGAGCTCAGGAGATTACTACATACTGTATATACAGCCACCACTAGGGGGAGCTCAGGAGATTACTACATACTGTATATACAGCCACCACTAGGGGGAGCTCAGGAAATTACTACACACTGTATGTACAGGCACCACTAGGGGGAGCTCAGGAGATTACTACATACTGTATATACAGGCACCAATAGGGAGAGCTCAGGAGATTACTACATACTATATATACAGCCACCACAAGGGGGAGCTCAGGAGATTACTACATACTGTATATACAGCCACCACTAGGGGGGGCTCAGGAGATTACTACATGCTGTATATACAGCCACCACTAGGGGGAGCTCAGGAGATTACTACATACTGTATATACAGCCACCACTAGGGGGAGCTCAGGAAATTACTACACACTGTATGTACAGGCACCACTAGGGGGAGCTCAGGAGATTACTACATACTGTATATATAGCCACCACTAGGGGGAGCTCAGGAGATTACTACATACTGTATATACAGGCACCAATAGGGAGAGCTCAGGAGATTACTACATACTATATATACAGCCACCACAAGGGGGAGCTCAGGAGATTACTACATACTGTATATACAGCCACCACTAGGGGGAGCTCAGGAGATTACTACATACTGTACATACAGCCACCACTAGGGGGAGCTCAGGAGATTACTACATACTGTATATACAGCCACCACTAGGGGGAGCTCAGGAGATTACTACATACTGTATGTACAGGCACCACTAGGGGGGGCTCAGGAGATTACTATATACTGTATATACAGCCACCACTAGGGGGAGCTCAGGAGATTACTACATACTGTATATACACCACCACTAGGGGGAGCTCAGGAGATTACTACATACTGTATATACTGCCACCACTAGGGGAAGCTCAGGAGATTACTATATTATGGGGCAGATTTACTTACCCGGTCCATTCGCAATCCAGCGGCGCGTTCTCTGCGGTGGATTCGGGTCCGGCCGGGATTCACTAAGGTAGTTCCTCCGACGTCAACCAGGTGGCGCTGCTGCGCTGAAGTCCACCGTGGCCCGCCGGAATGTACTGAAGTTCACCGGCCTATTCCTGGTGAAGGTAAGCGCGAGTCCCGCAACACTGTTATTTTTTTTAAATGCAGCGGTTTTTCCGTCGTCTGTAATGTGCTGCAGACCCCCCCCCCCCAGGTCTGCAGCACATTACTCCTGGCTCTGGGTTCCCCCTTCCTCTCCCTCCCCCAGGTCTGCAGCACATTACTCCTGGCTCTGGGTTCCCCCTTCCTCTCTCCCCCAGGTCTGCAGCACATTACTCCTGGCTCTGGGCGGCAGGGGGTGTGTGGCGGAGCAGAAGGCGGGTGCAGGATGGGTGAGGTGGAGGTGACCCAGTTTTTGGCACGTAGCGCGCCTCGTTCTGTATTCCGTGTCCATCCCATCAGGAGCTTAAACTGTTTAGTTAAAGAGGCGGGAGGCGGCAGCGGGGAAATCTGCTGCTGCTGGAGCCCTTTAATCTCGCCCCGCAGAACCCCCGCTACTTGTGCAGAGCTGAGACTAAAGGCGATGTAGCAGAGCTCATGTCATGCAGACTTCCTCCTCTGCGTATGAACCTGATGTATAAGATGGAGCTGATTTGGGTTTGTCAGGTGTAGCAGAGCTGAGCTTGTCAGAAGTGCAAGAACTGGGTATAAGAATAGAGCCGGACAGAGGTTTTCAGAAGTAGTGGAGACGGGTTTGTCAGATGCGGCACAGCTGGGGCAGTTGATGCAACAAATTCGTCTCGGCTACATAATGGCTCCAGGACTCTGTAAAACCCATCGGTGATCCTCAGTTGATCCCTGTATCTGTCACAGACCCGAATCCAGGCCTAGGCACCCAGCTCTGCAGACGAGCACACAATATTCCTGTAAGTCAGCAGCCACTCGACTCCTAGCATCACTGCACACTCATATAGTATATATACATCATATACATACAGTATACGCTCACAGTATATACACATACTGCATATATAAACACCATATACACACATACATGTAGTATAAACACACCATATACACACATACTGCATATATATTACTGCTGTGATGTTGCCGTCAGCAGGAAGAGAACGGCACTGATATATTTTGTTTCTGCCATCCATTCCGGGCCCCTGAAGCTATACGGGCCCCATAGCAGCCGCTACAGACTTCTGAATGCCCCCCACCCCCTCAAATATACATATTACTTGTTTACATGTATAGGGCTTATTCACACGGCCGTCTGCGGGGACGTACATAGACGGCAATAGCGGTGCGGCGCATATACGGTGCCACCCATGTGTGGCACCGATCCGGGCCGCACACCGCAAAAAGATAGAGCATGCTCTATCTTTCGGCGTGTGTGCGGCCGTGCGCCGCTATTCTTTATGGAGGGAGGAGGGGTCACCTCCTCCTCCTCTCCAGCACACGGCGGTATGTCCGCACGGCGGGCATACCGCGTGTGAATGTACCCATACACTGTAACACACATTTATACAGAACTGCCCCAGTAGGTAGGTAGAAGGCAGGAAGTAGAGATGACAGTTTCCTAGTCCTGTTGTTCCTCTGTTGTATATTATTATGTACAATACGCAGCATAGTCTGTATATAATGGTGCACATCCTCCATTCTTTATAGTGGCAGGCCCCTGACACTGTGGGCCCCATAGCAGCTGCTATGGCTGTTACCCCTGTAGTTACGCCCCTGGCTGCTACAGCTGTTGTTACACCCCTGGTTAGCTCCACAGAGATGTGGAAATTAAAGGAGGTTCTAGACCCCAATGTTACAGGTCCAAACAATGTTACCAGTAGGTGAATCTTGTGAATCTGCCATTAAGTAGAACTCAGATACAAACCTACAGCTCTGCATCTCCTGTATCACACAGCATCATCACAGCGCCCCAGGGCAACACCCCAAAATCACAGCTCCGCCCCTCCGGCCTGTCCTGTAAGGGCGTTGTTTCTTGCGTGGTCCGTGGTTCAGTGGTTTCCACGGACGCCTCACTGCGCCACTGTTTTCTATGGGTTGTATTTTCGCTGATCCTTTGTCTGTGGAAAAACTTATAAAACCCGTCCTATATTTTCGTGAAAACATACGTTTTTTTTTTTTACTGATGAGAATGAAAAACCAGGAGTGTTGCTTCAAAGCAAAGAGACAAAACGGAAGAAAAACGGACACATGATGGAGACAAAAAGCAACCGAAGCTGCGCACCAACCCCGGTGTGAATGGGCCCTATAGTACAGGATGTAACTGCTGCTGTACTGTATATTTTTCCGCTCAGACATACAAATTGGACATAATCCTGTGATATAATACTGGGCGCCCCCTGCCCCCTCCTCCCTCTATGAATCTCGCGGTGACACCAGGAATCTCCGTGCAGTCAGCGCCAGATCACTAGGACTGGACTCCGGGTCCATGAATCAGTGGGAGAAGGACACAATTTAGTAACTGGAGTGGACACTTCTCTGGCCCCGCACTCACCCTGTGACATCACAACCAATAACTAACGGGACGTTTATGGCTTCTGGACACTGACTCATCTCCACTACACTGAGCGCTCCCTCCATATCACTCAGATATCCATAGGGAGAGAGTGCAGGTGCCACTACATCCACAGAGGTGACGCGGTGTCTGTGCACTACATCCACGGAGGTGACGCGGTGTCTGTGCGCTAAATTCATGGAGGTGACGCGGTGTCTGTGTGCTACATCCACGGAGGTGACGCGGTGTCTGTGCACTACATCCACGGAGGTGACGCAGTGTCTGCGCACTACATCCACAGAGGTGACGCAGTGTCTGTGCGCTACATCCACGGAGGTGACACGGTGTCTGTGCGCTACATCCACGGAGATGATGCGGTGTCTGTGCACTACATCCATGGAGGTGACGCGGTGTCTGTGCGCTACATCCACGGAGGTGACGCGGTGTCTTGGCGCTACATCCACGGAGGTGACGCGGTGTCTGTGCGCTACATCCACAGAGGTGACGCGGTGTCTGTGCGCTACATCCACGGAGGTGACGCGGTGTCTTGGCGCTACATCCACGGAGGTGATGCGGTGTCTGTGCGCTACATCCACAGAGGTGACGCAGTGTCTGTGCGCTACATCCACAGAGATGACACGGTGTCTGTGCACTACATCCACGGAGGTGACGCGGTGTCTGTGCGCTAAATTCATGGAGGTGACGCGGTGTCTGTGCACTACATCCACGGAGGTGACGCAGTGTCTGTGTGCTACATCCACGGAGGTGACGCAGTGTCTGCGCGCTACATCCACGGAGGTGATGCTGTGTCTGTGCGCTACATCCATGGAGGTGACGCGGTGTCTGTGCGCTACATCCATGGAGGTGATGCTGTGTCTGTGCGCTACATCCATGGAGGTGACGTGGTGTCTGTGCACTACATCCACGGAGGTGACGCAGTGTCTGTGTGCTACATCCACGGAGGTGACGCAGTGTCTGCGCGCTACATCCACGGAGGTGATGCTGTGTCTGTGCGCTACATCCACGGAGGTGACGCGGTGTCTGTGCGCTAAATTCATGGAGGTGACGCGGTGTCTGTGCACTACATCCACGGAGGTGACGCAGTGTCTGTGTGCTACATCCACGGAGGTGATGCTGTGTCTGCGCGCTACATTCACGGAGGTGATGCTGTGTCTGTGCGCTACATCCATGGAGGTGACGCGGTGTCTGTGCGCTACATCCACGGAGGTGACGCAGTGTCTGCGCGCTACATCCACGGAGGTGATGCTGTGTCTGTGCGCTACATCCATGGAGGTGACGCGGTGTCTGTGCACTACATCCATGGAGGTGACGTGGTGTCTGTGCGCTACATCCACGGAGGTGATGCGGTGTCTGGGCACTACATCCACGGAGGTGACGCGGTGTCTGTGTGCTACATCCACGGAGGTGACGCTGTGTCTATCCGTTACATCCACGGAGGTGACGCGGTGTCTGTGCGCTACATCCACGGAGGTGACGTGGTGTCTGTGTGCTACATCCACACAGATGACGCCGTGTCTTGGCGCTACATCCACGGAGGTGACGCGGTGTCTTTGTGCTTCATCCACGGAGGTGACGCTGTGTCTGTACGTTACATCCACGGAGGTGACGCGGAGTTTGTGGCATTAGAACTGAACATGTACAGATCGGATGTAAGATGTAGCAGAGCTGATATTGCGGTATATTCTTAGATATAGGTGACTTTATTATTAGACGTAGATGCGACCGGTTTATCAAAATTTAGTAGATAAAATTAGTGCCGGACAATTTTTACAGGTGTGACTTGTTATCCGAAGAGATCCGAGATGAGTTTGTCAGTTGTAGTAGTGCTGATTATGTCAAATGTAGATGGAAGATGGCAAACATAGCAGAGCTGAGGTGGCGTTACAGAATCTTCTCAGATGTAGCAGAGTTTATTCCCCCGTTATCAGACCTGTGTTAGATGAGTTTGTCACGAGCGGCAGATAAAAGCGGAGTGAGACAATGTATCGGGTTTGTCACATGTAGCAGATATGAGTTTGATAGATGTTGTTGAGCACGTTGCGGCTCTTTGTCAGATGTAGCAGTGCTGATTATGTCACACGTCGGGAGGTGTTAGTGGCGGGCACGGTGCCGCCAGGCTGCCCCCTCTTCCATCTTGGCTCCACCTCTGCACTATGGCGCAGAGTATTTAAGTATTGCAGCTCTCTCTGGCGGAAGGTAAGAGGCTGCGGCACCGAGCGGCGGATTTCATTTCACAGTCGGGTGGTCCCGCCGCTCGCCTTTGTTTCACCCTTTTTATTGTTATTAATTCCATCCCTCGTTCTCCTTTCTGGATGAGGAAGAAGAAGAGGAAGAAGAAGAAGGAGGAGGAGACGCAGATAATTTCTCTCCCCGTCCACGCAGAGAAATATGGTCCTGCTCACTGCAGCAGCCGCGACGCTCTGCAGAGTCTCTGTCACAGCAGGAGGCGCGGGTGATGTCACTGCGAATCTCCCTTTGTCTCCTCTTCTCCATCACCTGGATCTCTCCCTCCTCTCATCCATTACAGGAGACCCAGGGCCCCGGGTCCTCGGTGCACGGATGTAGCGGATGTGATAATATGAGAAACAAAAGGAATGAATGAGACAAAAATAATAGAGATCAATGACTGATTGACGTGTAGTGTTCACAGCAGCACAGAGTATTTCAGGAGGGCTACTCTTGTGGGTGTCAGTGATTGCAGAAGTGTATATAAGGGGGGAGTGTTATAATGTAAGGGATTGGAGAGCAGCGGAGGAAAAGCTTGTTATATGCTGGAGCTGAGCGTCCAGCAGCACAGAGTATTTCAGGAGGGCTATTCTTGTGGGTGTCAGTGATTGCAGAAGTGTATATAAGGGGGGAGTGTTATAATGTAAGGGATTGGAGAGCAGCGGAGGAAAAGCTTGTTATGTGGAGGAGCTGGGCCGTGCAGCAGCACAGAGTATTTCAGGAGGGCTATTCTTGTGGGTGTCAGTGATTGTCACATATAACAGGGGTGGGTTATAATGTAAGGGATTGGAGAGCAGCGGAGGAAAAGCTTGTTATGTGGAGGAGCTGAGCGTCCAGCAGCACAGAGTATTTCAGGAGGGCTATTCTTGTGGGTGTCAGTGATTGTCACATATAACAGGGGTGAGTTATAATGTAAGGGATTGGAGAGCAGCAGAGGAAAAGCTTGTTATATGCTGGAGCTGAGCCGCCCAGCAGCACAGAGTATTTCAGGAGGGCTACTTTTGTGGGTGGCAGTGATTGTCACATATAACAGGGGTGGGTTATAATGTAAGGGATTGGAGAGCAGCGGAGGAAAAGCTTGTTATATGCTGGAGCTGGGCTGTGCAGCAGCACAGAGTATTTCAGGAGGGCTACTCTTGTGGGTGGCAGTGATTGTCACATATAACAGGGGTGGGTTATAATGTAAGGGATTGGAGAGCAGCGGAGGAAAAGCTTGTTATGTGGAGGAGCTGAGCCGCCCAGCAGCACAGAGTATTTCAGGAGGGCTACTCTTGTGGGTGGCAGTGATTGTCACATATAACAGGGGTGGGTTATAATGTAAGGGATTGGAGAGCAGCGGAGGAAAAGCTTGTTATGTGGAGGAGCTGGACCGTCCAGCAGCACAGAGTATTTCAGGAGACGCAGCAATCTCCGGCAGAGCAGTGGAATATGTCGCAGTGACGCCTAACACATCGCGCTGCTTTATCGCCGCTCCTTTCCTCTAATATTTTTCATTTATAAATATTTATGGAAAAGTTACATTTTTCTGTCATTACTGGAAGAAAATCCGATATTTCTCTCATAAAGTGAAATCCCCGGATGACCATAATTGTGCGGAAACAAAGTACCCGACGCCGCGCCAGACATTTGACATCTGCATGGAAGTTTCTGGCGACACTTTTCTGTAACAGACATGACGGCGGGAGCAATGACTAATACAGGAAGAGGGAGATCTCTGCTTGCTGTCAGTGAACAGGAAGTCAATGGAACAAACTTACAATCCATAGTACAGGAGACGCATCCCAGAGGCTGATACATTGTAACAAACCTCAGTAGAATAATAGGATCTTAATGGGGTCCTCCAAACACAGCATTCAAAATTGTCTAATAGATAGGTATCCCATCTCTAGGGGTTTGCTGGCCCTGGATGTGGCCATTAAAATAGTAAAACAGAAGTGAGCAGGGGGGCATTATACCCCCAGCACTGCCCCTGGTCAATGGTCGGAGTCCCCTATTACTGCACCTTGCACTGAATGGACGCTGCTTCTATATCAGGGGGCGATAAGGTGTTCCCCGGGTCCCGGATTTGCCTTTGATCTTTTCACCCCTCTAGCTGCAGGGCACATAGGCGTAAACCGCATTTCGCCTCTGACCTAGCACTCAGTCCTATCAGGGATGTGCAGTCGGTTAGACAAACATCCTCAAAGCTCAGCTCTGATTCCGACTCCAGCTCCACCAAAATGGTCACCAAATCCATGGCCTGGTCTCACCACTCCCGGGGGCTCTCTCCAGCAGAGGACCCAGGAGAGTTAAGTACTGTCAGCTGAACTCTTCTACTACTGCATCCTCTCTGGCTCCTGGCACAGTTTTGCTTCAGGTCCTGAGACTGTTATAGCTGCAGTGTGCGGTGCAGGGAGGAGAGGAGAAGCTGCAGTGTGCGGTGCAGGGAGGAGAGGAGAAGCTGCAGTGTGCGGTGCAGGGAGGAGAGGAGAAGCTGCGGTGTGCGGTGCAGGGAGGAGAGAAGCAGCTGCAGTGTGCAGTGCAGGGAGGAGAGGAGAAGCTGCAGTGTGTGGTGCAGGGAGGAGAGGAGAAGCTGCAGTGTGCGGTGCAGGGAGGAGAGAAGCAGGTGCAGTGCAGGGAGGAGAGGAGAAGCTGCAGTGTGCAGTGCAGGGAGGAGAGGAGAAGCTGCAGTGCAGGGAGGAGAGGAGAAGCTGCAGTGTGCAGTGCAGGGAGGAGAGAAGCAGCTGCAGTGTGCAGTGCAGGGAGGAGAGGAGAAGCTGCAGTGCAGGGAGGAGAGGAGAAGCTGCAGTGTGCGGTGCAGGGAGGAGAGAAGCAGCTGCAGTGTGCAGTGCAGGGAGGAGAGGAGAAGCTGCAGTGTGCGGTGCAGGGAGGAGAGAAGCAGCTGCAGTGTGCGGTGCAGGGAGGAGAGGAGAAGCTGCAGTGTGCGGTGCAGGGAGGAGAGAAGCAGCTGCAGTGTGTGGTGCAGGGAGGAGAGGAGAAGCTGCAGTGCAGGGAGGAGAGGAGAAGCTGCAGTGTGCGGTGCAGGGAGGAGAGGAGAAGCTGCAGTGTGCGGTGCAGGGAGGAGAGGAGAAGCTGCAGTGTGCGGTGCAGGGAGGAGAGGAGAAGCTGCAGTGTGCGGCGCAGGGAGGAGAGGAGAAGCTGCAGTGTGCGGTGCAGGAAGGAAAGGAGAAGCTGCAGTGTGTGGTGCAGGGAGGAGAGGAGAAGCTGCAGTGCAGGGAGGAGAGTAGAAGCTGCAGTGTGCGGCGCAGGGAGGAGAGGAGAAGCTGCAGTGTGCGGTGCAGGGAGGAGAGGAGAAGCTGCAGTGTGCGGTGCAGGGAGGAGAGGAGAAGCTGCAGTGTGCGGTGCAGGGAGGAGAGGAGAAGCTGCAGTGTGCGGTGCAGGGAGGAGAGGAGAAGCTGCAGTGTGCGGCGCAGGGAGGAGAGGAGAAGCTGCAGTGTGCGGTGCAGGAAGGAAAGGAGAAGCTGCAGTGTGTGGTGCAGGGAGGAGAGGAGAAGCTGCAGTGCAGGGAGGAGAGAAGAAGCTGCAGTGTGCGGCGCAGGGAGGAGAGGAGAAGCTGCAGTGTGCGGCGCAGGGAGGAGAGAAGAAGCTGCAGTGTGCGGCGCAGGGAGGAGAGGAGAAGCTGCAGTGTGCAGTGCAGGGAGGAGAGAAGAAGCTGCAGTGTGCGGTGCAGGGAGGAGAGAAGAAGCTGCAGTGTGCAGTGCAGGGAGGAGAGAAGAAGCTGCAGTGTGCGGTGCAGGGAGGAGAGAAGAAGCTGCAGTGTGCAGTGCAGGGAGGAGAGAAGCAGCTGCAGTGTGCGGTGCAGGGAGGAGAGGAGAAGCTGCAGTGTGCGGTGCAGGGAGGAGAGAAGAAGCTGCAGTGTGCAGTGCAGGGAGGAGAGAAGCAGCTGCAGTGTGCGGTGCAGGGAGGAGAGGAGAAGCTGCAGTGTGCGGTGCAGGGAGGAGAGGAGAAGCTGCAGTGTGCGGTGCAGGGAGGAGAGGAGAAGCTGCAGTGTGCGGTGCAGGGAGGAGAGGAGAAGCTGCAGTGTGCGGTGCAAGGAGGAGAGGAGAAGCTGCAGTGTGCGGTGTAGGGAGGAGAAGAGAAGCTGCAGTGTGCGGTGCAGGGAGGAGAGGAGAAGCTGCAGTGTGCGGTGCAGGGAGGATAGGAGAAGCTGCAGTGTGCGATGCAGGGAGAAGAGGAGAAGCTGCAGTGTGCGGTGCAGGGAGGATAGGAGAAGCTGCAGTGTGCGGTGCAGGGAGGAGAGGAGAAGCTGCAGTGTGCGGTGCAGGGAGGAGAGGAGAAGCTGCAGTGTGCAGTGCAGGGAGGAGAGAAGCAGCTGCAGTGTGCGGTGCAGGGAGGAGAGGAGAAGCTGCAGTGTGCGGTGCAGGGAGGAGAGGAGAAGCTGCAGTGCGCAGTGCAGGGAGGAGAGGAGAAGCTGCAGTGTGCGGTGCAGGGAGGAGAGGAGAAGCTGCAGTGTGTGGTGCAGGAAGGAAAGAAGAAGCTGCAGTGCGCAGTGCAGGGAGGAGAGGAGAAGCTGCAGTGTGCGGTGCAGGGAGGAGAGGAGAAGCTGCAGTGTGCGGTGCAGGAAGGAGAGAAGAAGCTGCAGTGTGCAGTGCAGGGAGGAGAGGAGAAGCTGCAGTGTGGGGTGCAGGGAGGAGAGGAGAAGCTGCAGTGTGCGGTGCAGGGAGGAGAGGAGAAGCTGCAGTGTGCGGTGCAGGGAGGAGAGGAGAAGCTGCAGTGTGCGGTGCAGGGAGGAGAGAAGCAGCTGCAGTGTGCAGTGCAGGGAGGAGAGAAGAAGCTGCAGTGTGCGGTGCAGGGAGGAGAGGATAAGCTGCAGTGTGCGGTGCAGGGAGGAGAGGAGAAGCTGCAGTGTGTGGTGCAGGGAGGAGAGGAGAAGCTGCAGTGTGCGGTGCAGGGAGGAGAGGAGAAGCTGCAGTGTGCGGCGCAGGGAGGAGAGGAGAAGCTGCAGTGTGCGGTGCAGGAAGGAAAGGAGAAGCTGCAGTGTGTGGTGCAGGGAGGAGAGGAGAAGCTGCAGTGCAGGGAGGAGAGAAGAAGCTGCAGTGTGCGGCGCAGGGAGGAGAGGAGAAGCTGCAGTGTGCGGCGCAGGGAGGAGAGAAGAAGCTGCAGTGTGCGGCGCAGGGAGGAGAGGAGAAGCTGCAGTGTGCAGTGCAGGGAGGAGAGAAGCAGCTGCAGTGTGCGGTGCAGGGAGGAGAGAAGAAGCTGCAGTGTGCAGTGCAGGGAGGAGAGAAGAAGCTGCAGTGTGCGGTGCAGGGAGGAGAGAAGAAGCTGCAGTGTGCAGTGCAGGGAGGAGAGAAGCAGCTGCAGTGTGCGGTGCAGGGAGGAGAGGAGAAGCTGCAGTGTGCGGTGCAGGGAGGAGAGGAGAAGCTGCAGTGTGCAGTGCAGGGAGGAGAGAAGCAGCTGCAGTGTGCGGTGCAGGGAGGAGAGGAGAAGCTGCAGTGTGCGGTGCAGGGAGGAGAGGAGAAGCTGCAGTGCGCAGTGCAGGGAGGAGAGGAGAAGCTGCAGTGTGCGGTGCAGGGAGGAGAGGAGAAGCTGCAGTGTGTGGTGCAGGAAGGAAAGAAGAAGCTGCAGTGCGCAGTGCAGGGAGGAGAGGAGAAGCTGCAGTGTGCGGTGCAGGGAGGAGAGGAGAAGCTGCAGTGTGCGGTGCAGGAAGGAGAGAAGAAGCTGCAGTGTGCAGTGCAGGGAGGAGAGGAGAAGCTGCAGTGTGGGGTGCAGGGAGGAGAGGAGAAGCTGCAGTGTGCGGTGCAGGGAGGAGAGGAGAAGCTGCAGTGTGCGGTGCAGGGAGGAGAGGAGAAGCTGCAGTGTGCGGTGCAGGGAGGAGAGGAGAAGCTGCAGTGTGCGGTGCAGGGAGGAGAGAAGCAGCTGCAGTGTGCAGTGCAGGGAGGAGAGAAGAAGCTGCAGTGTGCGGTGCAGGGAGGAGAGGATAAGCTGCAGTGTGCGGTGCAGGGAGGAGAGGAGAAGCTGCAGTGTGTGGTGCAGGGAGGAGAGGAGAAGCTGCAGTGTGCGGTGCAGGGAGGAGAGGAGAAGCTGCAGTGTGCGGTGCAGGGAGGAGAGGAGAAGCTGCAGTGTGCGGTGCAGGGAGGAGAGAAGCTGGTGCAGTGCAGGGAGGAGAGGAGAAGCTGCAGTGTGCAGTGCAGGGAGGAGAGGAGAAGCTGCAGTGCAGGGAGGAGAGGAGAAGCTGCAGTGTGCAGTGCAGGGAGGAGAGAAGCAGCTGCAGTGTGCAGTGCAGGGAGGAGAGGAGAAGCTGCAGTGCAGGGAGGAGAGGAGAAGCTGCAGTGTGCGGTGCAGGGAGGAGAGAAGCAGCTGCAGTGTGCAGTGCAGGGAGGAGAGGAGAAGCTGCAGTGTGCGGTGCAGGGAGGAGAGAAGCAGCTGCAGTGTGCGGTGCAGGGAGGAGAGGAGAAGCTGCAGTGTGCGGTGCAGGGAGGAGAGAAGCAGCTGCAGTGTGCGGTGCAGGGAGGAGAGGAGAAGCTGCAGTGCAGGGAGGAGAGGAGAAGCTGCAGTGTGCGGTGCAGGGAGGAGAGAAGCAGCTGCAGTGTGTGGTGCAGGGAGGAGAGGAGAAGCTGCAGTGCAGGGAGGAGAGGAGAAGCTGCAGTGTGCGGTGCAGGGAGGAGAGGAGAAGCTGCAGTGTGCGGTGCAGGGAGGAGAGGAGAAGCTGCAGTGTGCGGTGCAGGGAGGAGAGGAGAAGCTGCAGTGTGCGGCGCAGGGAGGAGAGGAGAAGCTGCAGTGTGCGGTGCAGGAAGGAAAGGAGAAGCTGCAGTGTGTGGTGCAGGGAGGAGAGGAGAAGCTGCAGTGCAGGGAGGAGAGTAGAAGCTGCAGTGTGCGGCGCAGGGAGGAGAGGAGAAGCTGCAGTGTGCGGTGCAGGGAGGAGAGGAGAAGCTGCAGTGTGCGGTGCAGGGAGGAGAGGAGAAGCTGCAGTGTGCGGTGCAGGGAGGAGAGGAGAAGCTGCAGTGTGCGGTGCAGGGAGGAGAGGAGAAGCTGCAGTGTGCGGCGCAGGGAGGAGAGGAGAAGCTGCAGTGTGCGGTGCAGGAAGGAAAGGAGAAGCTGCAGTGTGTGGTGCAGGGAGGAGAGGAGAAGCTGCAGTGCAGGGAGGAGAGAAGAAGCTGCAGTGTGCAGTGCAGGGAGGAGAGAAGCAGCTGCAGTGTGCGGTGCAGGGAGGATAGGAGAAGCTGCAGTGTGCGGTGCAGGGAGGAGAGAAGAAGCTGCAGTGTGCAGTGCAGGGAGGAGAGAAGCAGCTGCAGTGTGCGGTGCAGGGAGGAGAGGAGAAGCTGCAGTGTGCGATGCAGGGAGAAGAGGAGAAGCTGCAGTGTGCGGTGCAGGGAGGATAGGAGAAGCTGCAGTGTGCGGTGCAGGGAGGAGAGGAGAAGCTGCAGTGTGCGGTGCAGGGAGGAGAGGAGAAGCTGCAGTGTGCGGTGCAGGGAGGAGAGGAGAAGCTGCAGTGTGCGGTGCAGGGAGGAGAGAAGCAGCTGCAGTGTGCAGTGCAGGGAGGAGAGAAGAAGCTGCAGTGTGCGGTGCAGGGAGGAGAGGATAAGCTGCAGTGTGCGGTGCAGGGAGGAGAGGAGAAGCTGCAGTGTGTGGTGCAGGGAGGAGAGGAGAAGCTGCAGTGTGCGGTGCAGGGAGGAGAGGAGAAGCTGCAGTGTGCGGTGCAGGGAGGAGAGGAGAAGCTGCAGTGTGCGGTGCAGGGAGGAGAGAAGCTGGTGCAGTGCAGGGAGGAGAGGAGAAGCTGCAGTGTGCAGTGCAGGGAGGAGAGGAGAAGCCGCAGTGCAGGGAGGAGAGGAGAAGCTGCAGTGTGCGGTGCAGGGAGGAGAGGAGAAGCTGCAGTGTGTGGTGCAGGAAGGAAAGAAGAAGCTGCAGTGCGCAGTGCAGGGAGGAGAGGAGAAGCTGCAGTGTGCGGTGCAGGGAGGAGAGGAGAAGCTGCAGTGTGCGGTGCAGGAAGGAGAGAAGAAGCTGCAGTGTGCAGTGCAGGGAGGAGAGGAGAAGCTGCAGTGTGGGGTGCAGGGAGGAGAGGAGAAGCTGCAGTGTGCGGTGCAGGGAGGAGAGGAGAAGCTGCAGTGTGCGGTGCAGGGAGGAGAGGAGAAGCTGCAGTGTGCGGTGCAGGGAGGAGAGGAGAAGCTGCAGTGTGCGGTGCAGGGAGGAGAGAAGCAGCTGCAGTGTGCAGTGCAGGGAGGAGAGAAGAAGCTGCAGTGTGCGGTGCAGGGAGGAGAGGATAAGCTGCAGTGTGCGGTGCAGGGAGGAGAGGAGAAGCTGCAGTGTGTGGTGCAGGGAGGAGAGGAGAAGCTGCAGTGTGCGGTGCAGGGAGGAGAGGAGAAGCTGCAGTGTGCGGTGCAGGGAGGAGAGGAGAAGCTGCAGTGTGCGGTGCAGGGAGGAGAGAAGCTGGTGCAGTGCAGGGAGGAGAGGAGAAGCTGCAGTGTGCAGTGCAGGGAGGAGAGGAGAAGCTGCAGTGCAGGGAGGAGAGGAGAAGCTGCAGTGTGCAGTGCAGGGAGGAGAGAAGCAGCTGCAGTGTGCAGTGCAGGGAGGAGAGGAGAAGCTGCAGTGCAGGGAGGAGAGGAGAAGCTGCAGTGTGCGGTGCAGGGAGGAGAGAAGCAGCTGCAGTGTGCAGTGCAGGGAGGAGAGGAGAAGCTGCAGTGTGCGGTGCAGGGAGGAGAGAAGCAGCTGCAGTGTGCGGTGCAGGGAGGAGAGGAGAAGCTGCAGTGTGCGGTGCAGGGAGGAGAGAAGCAGCTGCAGTGTGCGGTGCAGGGAGGAGAGGAGAAGCTGCAGTGCAGGGAGGAGAGGAGAAGCTGCAGTGTGCGGTGCAGGGAGGAGAGAAGCAGCTGCAGTGTGTGGTGCAGGGAGGAGAGGAGAAGCTGCAGTGCAGGGAGGAGAGGAGAAGCTGCAGTGTGCGGTGCAGGGAGGAGAGGAGAAGCTGCAGTGTGCGGTGCAGGGAGGAGAGGAGAAGCTGCAGTGTGCGGTGCAGGGAGGAGAGGAGAAGCTGCAGTGTGCGGCGCAGGGAGGAGAGGAGAAGCTGCAGTGTGCGGTGCAGGAAGGAAAGGAGAAGCTGCAGTGTGTGGTGCAGGGAGGAGAGGAGAAGCTGCAGTGCAGGGAGGAGAGTAGAAGCTGCAGTGTGCGGCGCAGGGAGGAGAGGAGAAGCTGCAGTGTGCGGTGCAGGGAGGAGAGGAGAAGCTGCAGTGTGCGGTGCAGGGAGGAGAGGAGAAGCTGCAGTGTGCGGTGCAGGGAGGAGAGGAGAAGCTGCAGTGTGCGGTGCAGGGAGGAGAGGAGAAGCTGCAGTGTGCGGCGCAGGGAGGAGAGGAGAAGCTGCAGTGTGCGGCGCAGGGAGGAGAGAAGAAGCTGCAGTGTGCGGCGCAGGGAGGAGAGGAGAAGCTGCAGTGTGCAGTGCAGGGAGGAGAGAAGCAGCTGCAGTGTGCGGTGCAGGGAGGAGAGAAGAAGCTGCAGTGTGCAGTGCAGGGAGGAGAGAAGAAGCTGCAGTGTGCGGTGCAGGGAGGAGAGAAGAAGCTGCAGTGTGCAGTGCAGGGAGGAGAGAAGCAGCTGCAGTGTGCGGTGCAGGGAGGAGAGGAGAAGCTGCAGTGTGCGGTGCAGGGAGGAGAGAAGAAGCTGCAGTGTGCAGTGCAGGGAGGAGAGAAGCAGCTGCAGTGTGCGGTGCAGGGAGGAGAGGAGAAGCTGCAGTGTGCGGTGCAGGGAGGAGAGGAGAAGCTGCAGTGTGCGGTGCAGGGAGGAGAGGAGAAGCTGCAGTGTGCGGTGCAGGGAGGAGAGGAGAAGCTGCAGTGTGCGGTGCAAGGAGGAGAGGAGAAGCTGCAGTGTGCGGTGTAGGGAGGAGAAGAGAAGCTGCAGTGTGCGGTGCAGGGAGGAGAGGAGAAGCTGCAGTGTGCGGTGCAGGGAGGATAGGAGAAGCTGCAGTGTGCGATGCAGGGAGAAGAGGAGAAGCTGCAGTGTGCGGTGCAGGGAGGATAGGAGAAGCTGCAGTGTGCGGTGCAGGGAGGAGAGGAGAAGCTGCAGTGTGCGGTGCAGGGAGGAGAGGAGAAGCTGCAGTGTGCAGTGCAGGGAGGAGAGAAGCAGCTGCAGTGTGCGGTGCAGGGAGGAGAGGAGAAGCTGCAGTGTGCGGTGCAGGGAGGAGAGGAGAAGCTGCAGTGCGCAGTGCAGGGAGGAGAGGAGAAGCTGCAGTGTGCGGTGCAGGGAGGAGAGGAGAAGCTGCAGTGTGCGGTGCAGGGAGGAGAGGAGAAGCTGCAGTGTGCGGTGCAGGGAGGAGAGAAGCAGGTGCAGTGCAGGGAGGAGAGGAGAAGCTGCAGTGTGCGGTGCAGGGAGGAGAGGAGAAGCTGCAGTGCAGGGAGGAGAGGAGAAGCTGCAGTGTGCGGTGCAGGGAGGAGAGGAGAAGCTGCAGTGTGCGGTGCAGGGAGGAGAGAAGCAGGTGCAGTGCAGGGAGGAGAGAAGCAGCTGCAGTGTGCGGTGCAGGGAGGAGAGGAGAAGCTGCAGTGCAGGGAGGAGAGGAGAAGCTGCAGTGTGCGGTGCAGGGAGGAGAGAAGCAGCTGCAGTGTGTGGTGCAGGGAGGAGAGGAGAAGCTGCAGTGCAGGGAGGAGAGGAGAAGCTGCAGTGTGCGGTGCAGGGAGGAGAGGAGAAGCTGCAGTGTGCGGTGCAGGGAGGAGAGGAGAAGCTGCAGTGTGCGGTGCAGGGAGGAGAGGAGAAGCTGCAGTGTGCGGCGCAGGGAGGAGAGGAGAAGCTGCAGTGTGCGGTGCAGGAAGGAAAGGAGAAGCTGCAGTGTGTGGTGCAGGGAGGAGAGGAGAAGCTGCAGTGCAGGGAGGAGAGTAGAAGCTGCAGTGTGCGGCGCAGGGAGGAGAGGAGAAGCTGCAGTGTGCGGTGCAGGGAGGAGAGGAGAAGCTGCAGTGTGCTGTGCAGGGAGGAGAGGAGAAGCTGCAGTGTGCGGTGCAGGGAGGAGAGGAGAAGCTGCAGTGTGCGGTGCAGGGAGGAGAGGAGAAGCTGCAGTGTGCGGCGCAGGGAGGAGAGGAGAAGCTGCAGTGTGCGGTGCAGGAAGGAAAGGAGAAGCTGCAGTGTGTGGTGCAGGGAGGAGAGGAGAAGCTGCAGTGCAGGGAGGAGAGAAGAAGCTGCAGTGTGCGGTGCAGGGAGGAGAGAAGAAGCTGCAGTGTGCGGCGCAGGGAGGAGAGGAGAAGCTGCAGTGTGCGGCGCAGGGAGGAGAGAAGAAGCTGCAGTGTGCGGCGCAGGGAGGAGAGGAGAAGCTGCAGTGTGCAGTGCAGGGAGGAGAGAAGCAGCTGCAGTGTGCGGTGCAGGGAGGAGAGAAGAAGCTGCAGTGTGCAGTGCAGGGAGGAGAGAAGAAGCTGCAGTGTGCGGTGCAGGGAGGAGAGAAGAAGCTGCAGTGTGCGGTGCAGGGAGGAGAGGAGAAGCTGCAGTGTGCGGTGCAGGGAGGAGAGGAGAAGCTGCAGTGTGCGGTGCAGGGAGGAGAGGAGAAGCTGCAGTGTGCGGTGCAGGGAGGAGAGGAGAAGCTGCAGTGTGCGATGCAGGGAGAAGAGGAGAAGCTGCAGTGTGCGGTGCAGGGAGGATAGGAGAAGCTGCAGTGTGCGGTGCAGGGAAGAGAGGAGAAGCTGCAGTGTGCGGTGCAGGGAGGAGAGGAGAAGCTGCAGTGTGCAGTGCAGGGAGGAGAGAAGCAGCTGCAGTGTGCGGTGCAGGGAGGAGAGGAGAAGCTGCAGTGTGCGGTGCAGGGAGGAGAGGAGAAGCTGCAGTGCGCAGTGCAGGGAGGAGAGGAGAAGCTGCAGTGTGCGGTGCAGGGAGGAGAGGAGAAGCTGCAGTGTGTGGTGCAGGAAGGAAAGAAGAAGCTGCAGTGCGCAGTGCAGGGAGGAGAGGAGAAGCTGCAGTGTGCGGTGCAGGGAGGAGAGGAGAAGCTGCAGTGTGCGGTGCAGGAAGGAGAGAAGAAGCTGCAGTGTGCAGTGCAGGGAGGAGAGGAGAAGCTGCAGTGTGGGGTGCAGGGAGGAGAGGAGAAGCTGCAGTGTGCGGTGCAGGGAGGAGAGGAGAAGCTGCAGTGTGCGGTGCAGGGAGGAGAGGAGAAGCTGCAGTGTGCGGTGCAGGGAGGAGAGAAGCAGCTGCAGTGTGCAGTGCAGGGAGGAGAGAAGAAGCTGCAGTGTGCGGTGCAGGGAGGAGAGGATAAGCTGCAGTGTGCGGTGCAGGGAGGAGAGGAGAAGCTGCAGTGTGTGGTGCAGGGAGGAGAGGAGAAGCTGCAGTGTGCGGTGCAGGGAGGAGAGGAGAAGCTGCAGTGTGCGGTGCAGGGAGGAGAGGAGAAGCTGCAGTGTGCGGTGCAGGGAGGAGAGGAGAAGCTGCAGTGTGCGGTGCAGGGAGGAGAGAAGAAGCTGCAGTGTGCGGTGCAGGAAGGAGAGAAGAAGCTGCAGTGTGCGGTGCAGGAAGGAGAGAAGAAGCTGCAGTGTGCGGTGCAGGAAGGAGAGAAGAAGCTGCAGTGTGCGGTGCAGGGAGGAGAGGAGAAGCTGCAGTGTGCGGTGCAGGGAGGAGAGGAGAAGCTGCAGTGTGTGGTGCAGGGAGGAGAGGAGAAGCTGCAGTGTGCGGTGCAGGAAGGAAAGGAGAAGCTGCAGTGTGCGGTGCAGGGAGGAGAGGAGAAGCTGCAGTGTGCGGTGCAGGGAGGAGAGAAGCAGCTGCAGTGTGCAGTGCAGGGAGGAGAGGAGAAGCTGCAGTGCAGGGAGGAGAGAAGAAGCTGCAGTGTGCGGTGCAGGAAGGAGAGAAGAAGCTGCAGTGTGCGGTGCAGGGAGGAGAGGATAAGCTGCAGTGTGCGGTGCAGGGAGGAGAGGAGAAGCTGCAGTGTGTGGTGCAGGGAGGAGAGGAGAAGCTGCAGTGTGCGGTGCAGGGAGGAGAGGAGAAGCTGCAGTGTGCGGTGCAGGGAGGAGAGGAGAAGCTGCAGTGTGTGGTGCAGGGAGGAGAGGAGAAGCTGCAGTGTGCGGTGCAGGAAGGAGAGAAGAAGCTGCAGTGTGTGGTGCAGGGAGGAGAGGAGAAGCTGCAGTGTGTGGTGCAGGGAGGAGAGGAGAAGCTGCAGTGTGTGGTGCAGGGAGGAGAGGAGAAGCTGCAGTGTGCGGTGCAGGGAGGAGAGGAGAAGCTGCAGTGTGTGGTGCAGGGAGGAGAGGAGAAGCTGCAGTGTGCGGTGCAGGGAGGAGAGAAGAAGCTGCAGTGTGCGGTGCAGGAAGGAGAGAAGAAGCTGCAGTGTGCGGTGCAGGAAGGAGAGAAGAAGCTGCAGTGTGTGGTGCAGGGAGGAGAGAAGCAGCTGCAGTGTGCGGTGCAGGGAGGAGAGAAGCAGCTGCAGTGTGCGGTGCAGGGAGGAGAGAAGAAGCTGCAGTGTGTGGTGCAGGGAGGAGAGGAGAAGCTGCAGTGTGCGGTGCAGGAAGGAGAGAAGAAGCTGCAGTGTGCGTTGCAGGGAGGAGAGGAGAAGCTGCAGTGTGCGGTGCAGGGAGGAGAGGAGAAGCTGCAGTGTGCGGTGCAGGGAGGAGAGGAGAAGCTGCAGTGTGCGGTGCAGGGAGGAGAGGAGAAGCTGCAGTGTGCGGTGCAGGGAGGAGAGGAGAAGCTGCAGTGTGTGGTGCAGGGAGGAGAGGAGAAGCTGCAGTGTGCGGTGCAGGGAGGAGAGAAGCAGCTACAGTGTGCGGTGCAGGGAGGAGAGGAGAAGCTGCAGTGTGCGGTGCAGGAAGGAGAGAAGAAGCTGCAGTGTGCGGTGCAGGAAGGAGAGAAGAAGCTGCAGTGTGCGGTGCAGGGAGGAGAGGAGAAGCTGCAGTGTGCGGTGCAGGGAGGAGAGGAGAAGCTGCAGTGTGTGGTGCAGGGAGGAGAGGAGAAGCTGCAGTGTGCGGTGCAGGAAGGAAAGGAGAAGCTGCAGTGTGCGGTGCAGGGAGGAGAGGAGAAGCTGCAGTGTGCGGTGCAGGGAGGAGAGAAGCAGCTGCAGTGTGCAGTGCAGGGAGGAGAGGAGAAGCTGCAGTGCAGGGAGGAGAGAAGAAGCTGCAGTGTGCGGTGCAGGAAGGAGAGAAGAAGCTGCAGTGTGCGGTGCAGGGAGGAGAGGAGAAGCTGCAGTGTGCGGTGCAGGGAGGAGAGGATAAGCTGCAGTGTGCGGTGCAGGGAGGAGAGGAGAAGCTGCAGTGTGTGGTGCAGGGAGGAGAGGAGAAGCTGCAGTGTGCGGTGCAGGGAGGAGAGGAGAAGCTGCAGTGTGCGGTGCAGGGAGGAGAGGAGAAGCTGCAGTGTGCGGTGCAGGGAGGAGAGGAGAAGCTGCAGTGTGCGGTGCAGGGAGGAGGAGAGGAGAAGCTGCAGTGTGCGGCGCAGGGAGGAGAGGAGAAGCTGCAGTGCAGGGAGGGGAGCCAGGAAAGAAGAGGATTTTTTTGTCTCCTATGGGGTCTCCAGTATTAGTATCTGCTCTGATACTAAATCCTGACTTCAGGAATAGAACAGACATTTAAAGGAAATGTAAAAATGTTTATAATTTTGTTTTGTTTGTGGAGTCGGTCCATTTTATCAGCCACTCTCACCCCCACAGCCCCGACTCCTATGTATACACAATGCAGCAGTGGAGCTGAGTTTGTCAGGCCGCACATCTCATGGCCATTCAGATTGCAATGTAACCTGCTGCAGGATATGTGATCAGGATGACAAACTCAGCTCTGCTGCTCCTGCGCTTCATTATTGGTGACGTCCCTTTAAGAGCGGCCGCTCAGTGTGAAGGTGAGAAGACGTATTGGGTCAGAGCTGAGGGGACTAATGGGCTCTGCTCAGTCATTGTGAGCGATGGAAGCTGCAGTGGGAGGGGAGGTTGGCGGCGCCAAGGAATCCGCTGCATCATTATGTCACCGGAGGAACACGAGCCGCGATTCCGTATTTAACCCTTCACCCCCCTCCCCAGGCGTCACGTGGATACAAGCGCTTAGATACATTTACATTTTGGTTACATTGAAGTTCTATTGTAGAAGGAGGAGTAAGCTCCTCCCCACTGACTATTATGAGTAATAAGCTCCTCCCCCTGTGAGGGCCGATGTAAAGCGCTAGGATACTACAGCACCATTCACACTCATGGGTTCAGCAGACCAAGTGACGGAGTCACTGCTGTGAGACAGCGTGTATGGGGGACTCTGATAATACGATGACTGAGACTTGCCTTTCAGGGCTGTGAAAAGCTGGATAAGGAGCTGTGGGAAGCCTGTTGAGGAGATGTGGAAAGCTGGGTGAGGAGCAGTGGAGAGCTGTAGTAAGGATCATGGTAAAGCTAGGTAAGGAGCAGTGGAAAGCTGGGTGTGGAGCAGTGGAAAGATGTAGTAAGGATCATGGTAAAGCTGGGTGAGGAGCAGTGGGAAACTCGGTAAGGTGCAGTGGAAAGCTGGGTGAGGAGCAGTGGAAAGCTGGGTGAGGAGTAGTGGAAAGCTGGGTGAGGAGTAGTGGAAAGCTGAGTGAGGAGCAGTGGAAAGCTGGGTGAGGAGTAGTGGAAAGCTGAGTGAGGAGCAGTGGAAAGCTGGGTGAGGAACAGTGGAAAGCTGGGTGAGGAGCAGTGGAAAGCTGGGTGAGTAAGAGTGGAAAGCTGGGTGAGGAGCAGTGGAAAGCTGGGTGAGTAAGAGTGGAAAGCTGGGGTGTGGAGCAGTGGAAAGCTGTGGGGATGAGCAGTAGAAATCTAGGTGAGGAGCAGTGGAAAGCTGGGTGAGGAGCAGTGGAAAGCTGGGTGAGGAGCAGTGGAAAGCTGGGTGAGGAGCAGTGGAAAGCTGTGGAGATGAGCAGTGGAAATCTGGGTGAGGAGCAGTGGAAATCTGGATGAGGAGCAGTGGAAAGCTGGGTGAGGAGCAGTGGAAAGCTGGGTGAGGAGCAGTGGAAAGCTGGGTGAGGAGCAGTGGAAAGCTGTGGAGATGAGCAGTGGAAATCTGGGTGAGGAGCAGTGGAAAGCTGGGTGAGGAGCAGTGGAAAGCTGGGTGAGGCTCGCTTTAGATGCTACATTCCTGGACACAGCGGTGATGATGCTGTATTTTAGGCGTGGTGCCCAGGGGCGCAGCGCCCGCTCCAGATGGCACTGGATGTGTAGGATGGATGAGGGTGCACTGTGTAACTCCTGCAGCTGGCGGAAAGGTCATGTGACCCCGGCCCCCCCCCCCCGCTCCCTGAGGGCACAGTCCTGATGCAGGTGGTGATGGCGCCTCCCTCTGGTGCTCCATGGCACTACACTCATCCATTACAGCTTCCTGGGGGATTGCAGAGAGCGGCCACTCTCCTGACACACTGTGACGGAGCAATTTATCTCCCGCTCACTGATGGAGCAGAAGCTCGTTCTTCATAGGACTCTGCGGGATGTTAGTAGTGACTCAGCAGTCCTATGTAAGACCGCAGGAAACAAAGCATAGGATATGGGGTCCCTGCCATACAGCATCTGATAATACCGCTATACAGCATCTGATAATACCACTATACAGCATCTGATAATACCACTATACACCATCTGATAATACCGCTATACACCATCTGATAATACCGCTATACAGCATCTGATAATACTACTATACACCATCTGATAATACCGCTATACAGCATCTGATAATACCGCTATACAGCATCTGATAATACCGCTATACAGCATCTGATAATACCGCTATACAGCATCTGATAATACCGCTATACAGCATCTGATAATACCGCTATACAGCATCTGATAATACCGCTATACAGCATCTGATAATACCGCTATACAGCATCTGATAATACCGCTATACAGCATCTGATAATACCACTATACACCATCTGATAATACCACTATACACCATCTGATAATACCGCTATACAGCATCTGATAATACCACTATACAGCATCTGATAATACCGCTATACAGCATCTGATAATACCGCTATACAGCATCTGATAATACTGCTATACAGCATCTGATAATACCGCTATACAGCATCTGATAATACTACTATACAGCATCTGATAATACCGCTATACAGCATCTGATAATACAGCTATACAGCATCTGCTAATACTCCTATACAGCATCTGATAATACCGCTATACAGCATCTGATAATACCGCTATACAGCATCTGATAATACCACTATACAGCATCTGATAATACCGCTATACAGCATCTGATAATACCGCTATACAGCATCTGATAATACCACTATACAGCATCTGATAATACCGCTATACAGCATCTGATAATACTGCCATACAGCATCTGATAATACCTCTATACAGCATCTGATAATACCACTATACAGCATCTGATAATACTACTATACAGCATCTGATAATACCACTATACAGCATCTGATAATACTACTATACAGCATCTGATAATACTACTATACAGCATCTGATAATACCGCTATACAGCATCTGATAATACTACTATACAGCATCTGATAATACCGCTATACAGCATCTGATAATACCGCTATACAGCATCTGATAATACTGCTATACAGCATCTGATAATACCGCTATACAGCATCTGATAATACCGCTATACAGCATCTGATAATACCGCTATACAGCATCTGATAATACTACTATACAGCATCTGATAATACCACTATACAGCATCTGATAATACTACTATACAGCATCTGATAATACCACTATACAGCATCTGATAATACTACTATACAGCATCTGATAATACCGCTATACAGCATCTGATAATACCACTATACAGCATCTGATAATACCTCTATACAGCATCTGATAATACTGCTATACAGCATCTGATAATACCGCTATACAGCATCTGATAATACTACTATACAGCATCTGATAATACCGCTATACAGCATCTGATAATATCGCTATACAGCATCTGATAATACCGCTATACAGCATCTGATAATACTACTATACAGCATCTGATAATACCGCTATACAGCATCTGATAATACTACTATACAGCATCTGATAATACTGCTATACAGCATCTGATAATACCGCTATACAGCATCTGATAATACCACTATACGGCATCTGATAATACTGCTATACGGCATCTGATAATACCGCTATACAGCATCTGATAATACCGCTATACAGCATCTGATAATACTACTATACAGCATCTGATAATACTACTATACAGCATCTGATAATACCGCTATACAGCATCTGATAATACTACTATACAGCATCTGATAATACTGCTATACAGCATCTGATAATACCGCTATACAGCATCTGATAATACTACTATACAGCATCTGATAATACTGCTATACAGCATCTGATAATACCGCTATACAGCATCTGATAATACTACTATACAGCATCTGATAATACTGCTATACAGCATCTGATAATACCGCTATACAGCATCTGATAATACTACTATACAGCATCTGATAATACCGCTATACAGCATCTGATAATACTACTATACAGCATCTGATAATACTGCTATACAGCATCTGATAATACCGCTATACAGCATCTGATAATACCGCTATACAGCATCTGATAATACTGCCATACAGCATCTGATAATACCGCTATACAGCATCTGATAATACTACTATACAGCATCTGATAATACCGCTATACAGCATCTGATAATACTACTATACAGCATCTGATAATACTGCTATACAGCATCTGATAATACCACTATACAGCATCTGATAATACCGCTATACGGCATCTGATAATACCACTATACAGCATCTGATAATACCGCTATACAGCATCTGATAATACCGCTATACAGCATCTGATAATACTGCTATACAGCATCTGATAATACCGCTATACAGCATCTGATAATACCGCTATACAGCATCTGATAATACTGCCATACAGCATCTGATAATACCGCTATACAGCATCTGATAATACCGCTATACAGCATCTGATAATACCGCTATACAGCATCTGATAATACTGCCATACAGCATCTGATAATACCGCTATACAGCATCTGATAATACCGCTATACAGCATCTGATAATACCGCTATACAGCATCTGATAATACCGCTATACAGCATCTGATAATACCGCTATACAGCATCTGATAATACCGCTATACAGCATCTGATAATACTGCCATACAGCATCTGATAATACTACTATACAGCATCTGATAATACCGCTATACAGCATCTGATAATACCGCTATACAGCATCTGATAATACTACTATACAGCATCTGATAATACCGCTATACAGCATCTGATAATACCGCTATACAGCATCTGATAATACCGCTATACAGCATCTGATAATACTACTATACAGCATCTGATAATACCACTATACAGCATCTGATAATACTACTATACAGCATCTGATAATACCACTATACAGCATCTGATAATACCTCTATACAGCATCTGATAATATCGCTATACAGCATCTGATAATACCGCTATACAGCATCTGATAATACTACTATACAGCATCTGATAATACCGCTATACAGCATCTGATAATACTACTATACAGCATCTGATAATACTGCTATACAGCATCTGATAATACCGCTATACAGCATCTGATAATACCGCTATACAGCATCTGATAATACCACTATACGGCATCTGATAATACTGCTATACGGCATCTGATAATACCACTATACAGAATCTGATAATACTACTATACAGCATCTGATAATACTACTATACAGCATCTGATAATACCGCTATACAGCATCTGATAATACTACTATACAGCATCTGATAATACTGCTATACAGCATCTGATAATACCGCTATACAGCATCTGATAATACCGCTATACAGCATCTGATAATACTACTATACAGCATCTGATAATACTGCTATACAGCATCTGATAATACCGCTATACAGCATCTGATAATACCGCTATACAGCATCTGATAATACCACTATACAGCATCTGATAATACCACTATACAGCATCTGATAATACCGCTATACAGCATCTGATAATACCGCTATACACCATCTGATTATACCGCTATACAGCATCTGATAATACCGCTATACAGCATCTGATAATACCGCTATACAGCATCTGATAATACCGCTATACAGCATCTGATAATACCGCTATACAGCATCTGATAATACCGCTATTTAGCATCTGATAATACCGCTATACAGCATCTGATAATACCGCTATACAGCATCTGATAATACCGCTATACAGCATCTGATAATACCGCTATACAGCATCTGATAATACCACTATACAGCATCTGATAATACCACTATACACCATCTGATAATACCACTATACAGCATCTGATAATACCGCTATACAGCATCTGATAATACCGCTATACAGCATCTGATAATACCGCCATACACCATCTGATAATACCGCTATACAGCATCTGATAATATCGCTATACAGCATCTGATAATACCGCTATACAGCATCTGATAATACCGCTATACAGCATCTGATAATACCGCTATTTAGCATCTGATAATACCACTATACAGCATCTGATAATACCACTATACAGCATCTGATAATACCGCTATACAGCATCTGATAATACCACTATACAGCATCTGATAATACTGCTATACAGCATCTGATAATACCGCTATACAGCATCTGATAATACCGCTATACAGCATCTGATAATACCGCTATACAGCATCTGATAATACCGCTATACAGCATCTGATAATACCACTATACAGCATCTGATAATACTGCTATACAGCATCTGATAATACCGCTATACAGCATCTGATAATACCGCTATACAGCATCTGATAATACCGCCATACACCATCTGATAATACCGCTATACAGCATCTGATAATATCGCTATACAGCATCTGATAATACCGCTATACAGCATCTGATAATACCGCTATTTAGCATCTGATAATACCGCTATACAGCATCTGATAATACCGCCATACACCATCTGATAATACCACTATACAGCATCTGATAATACCGCTATACAGCATCTGATAATACCGCTATACAGCATCTGATAATACCGCTATACAGCATCTGATAATACTACTATACAGCATCTGATAATACCGCTATACAGCATCTGATAATACCGCTATACAGCATCTGATAATACCGCTATACAGCATCTGATAATAGTGTCCTGCAGCACTTACACAGTCAATAACTAGTAGTACATATAACAGTGGCTACATAATGGTACCATACGGTAACAAACACACACAGTATATACATAGTACTGCTATACTGTGCATATATGCTAGTGTTATAACGCACTGTCTACATAATACTGCCACATAGTACACACATAATAACAGACGTCAGACATAATACTGCCCCATGGTGACCGCGTCTCTTCTTCCTCGTGGTGTCACGCGCCGCTACATGTGAATCTGCTCCTATTCCGTGATGTAACCTCATTAGGAGTCGCATGCGGTGGGAATAATACCGCACTGATGTGTTTCTCATGGGAAGAAGAGCACGGAAAAAGGAGATTTTCCTCCTCGCTGACATTTCCCAGGAATCTTTCATCTTCTCCAACAAAAAGAACTTTTCTTAGCAAGTGACAAAAAGTCTCCAGGGGCGGAACGTGCCCGGAACACAGGGATTTCATAATAACTACAGACCCCGCCCCTCATACCAAGCACATAACTACAGACCCCGCCCCTCATACCAAGCACATAACTACAGACCCCGCCCCTCATACCAAGCACATCAATACAGACCCCGCCCCTCATACCAAGCACATCAATACAGACCCCGCCCCTCATACCAAGCACATCAATACAGACCCCGCCCCTCATGCCAAGCACATCAATACAGACCCCGCCCCTCATACCAAGCACATCAATACAGACCCCGCCCCTCATACCAAGCACATCAATACAGACCCCGCCCCTCATACCAAGCACATCAATACAGACCCCGCCCCTCATACCAAGCACATCAATACAGACCCCGCCCCTCATACCAAGCACATCAATACAGACCCCGCCCCTCATACCAAGCACATCAATACAGACCCCGCCCCTCATACCAAGCACATCAATACAGACCCCGCCCCTCATACCAAGCACATCAATACAGACCCCGCCCCTCATACCATGCACATAAATACAGACCCCGCCCCTAATACCAAGCACATAACTACAGACCCCGCCCCCTCATACAAGCACATAAATACAGACTCCGCCCCCTCATACCAAGCACATAAATACAGACCCCCCCCTCATACCAAGCACATAACTACAGACCCCGCCCCTCATACCAAGCGCATAACTACAGACCCCACCCCTCATACCAAGCACATAAATAAAGACCCCGCCCCTCATACCAAGCACATAACTACAGACCCCGCCCCTCATACCAAGCACATAACTACAGACCCCGCCCCTCATAGCAAGCACATAAATACAGACCCCGCCCCTCATACCAAGCACATAACTACAGACCCCGCCCCTCATACCAAGCACATAAATACAGACCCCGCCCCTCATTACCCGCATTATATGGTGGTATTAGATGAGCACTATATGGTGGTATTAGTTGAGCACTATATGGTGGTATTAGATGAGCACTATATGGTGGTATTAGTTGAGCACTATATGGTGGTATTAGTTGAGCACTATATGGTGGTATTAGTTAAGCACTATATGGTGGTATTAGATGAGCACTATATGGGGGTATTAGATGAGCACAATATGGTGGTATTAGATGAGCACTATATGGTGGTATTAAGTGAGCACTATATGGTGGTATTAGATGATCACTATATGGTGGTATTAGATGAGCACTATATGGTGGTAATAGATGAGCACTATATGGTGGTATTAGCTGAGCACTATATGGTGGTAATAGATGAGCACTATATGGTGGTATTAGATGAGCACTATATGGTGGTATTAGATGAGCACTATATGGTGGTATTAGTTAAGCACTATATGGTGGTATCAGATGAGCACTATATGGTGGTATTAGTTAAGCACTATATGGTGGTATTAGCTGAGCACTATATGGTGGTATTAGTTAAGCACTATATGGTGGTATTAGATGATCACTATATGGTGGTAATAGATGAGCACTATATGGTGGTAGTAGCTGAGCACTATATGGTGGTATTAAGTGAGCACTATATGGTGGTATTAGTTGAGCACTATATGGTGGTATTAGATGAGCACTATATGGTGGTATTAAGTGAGCACTATATGGTGGTATTAGTTGAGCACTATATGGTGGTATTAGTTGAGCACTATATGGTGGTATTAAGTGAGCACTATATGGTGGTATTAGTTGAGCCCTATATGGTGGTATTAGATGATCACTATATGGTGATAATAGATGAGCACTACATGGTGGTATTAAGTGAGCACTATATGGTGGTATTAGTTGAGCCCTATGTGGTGGTATTAGATGGCATTTGTAAGGTGGTATTAGTTGAGCTCATGTCTATGATGAGAGGCGGTGTCGTTTCAGTGTGTCACCCTCACCAGGAGCTGGCCCTGGCATTTCACCAGTCTCTATGGCAATCACCTCCATGGCGGAGCCCACGCACGTGTTGTGCGCAGCACTAATTGGCGGTAATAATATTTACTGGCGCTATTGTTTACGAGGAGGTAATGAGAGACGCGGCTCCACGTTTACTGTTCTGTAAAAATAAAAGGAAAGAGATCCGAGAATTTACCCGATAAATCAATTCATTCACATTAAAAGGCAATTAGAGCCTTGATGTAGCCTGCGGATGCCCCAGCCTGGCACTGTGCACTATATGGCGGCATTCAGGAGAGACCACCAGCCTCATTCCTTCAAGGGGTTAAGGGGAAAATCCTTAAAGGTGATTTTTGCAGTGATCACAGAGCACAGCAGTGTGAGGGAAAACCCCTAAAAGCTGCAATGCTGAAATATAAATCCATATTTCACAGTCCTGCTGCTACTAACAACACACACAAAGGTCTGATTACACATCTCTCCTGGGACAATACATAAAACACTGTCTGTAGAGAACACAGAGCACAGCAGTGTGAGGACACAACCCGAAAAGGTCGAATCCTGTAATATTAATCCACATATCACAGTCCTGCTGCTACTACCAACATGCACAAAGGTCTGATTACGCATCTCCCCAACAATAAAACATAATACCAGCTGCACACAGAGCACAACAGTGCGAGAAAATAAGACAACTGTGCGGTTGGAGAAGCTATAAATCCATATTTCACAGTCCTGCTGCTACTAACAGGATGTGTCGCAGCATATAGTGTCCCCCCCAGTGATACTGCAGGATGTGCTGCAGCATATAGTATCCCCCCCTTGATACTTCAGGATGTACCGCAGCATATAGACCCCCCCTGATACTGCAGGATGTGCTGCAGCATGTAGACCCCCCCCCCCACTGATACTGCAGAATGTGCTGCAGCATATAGTACCCCACCCAGATACTGCAGGATGTGCCGCAGCATATAGACCCCCACTAGTGATACTGCAGGATGTGCTGCAGCGTATACCCCCCCCCAGTGATACTGCAGGATGTGCTGCAGCGTATACCCCCCCAGTGATAGTGCAGGATGTGCTGCAGCATATAGTACCCCCCCAGTGATACTGCAGGATGTGCTGCAGCGTATACCCCCCCCCAGTGATACTGCAGGATGTGCTGCAGCGTATACCCCACCCCCAGTGATACTGCAGGATGTGCTGCAGCGTATAACCCCCCCCCCCCCAGTGATACTGCAGGATGTGCTGCAGTGTATAACCCCCCCCCAGTGATACTGCAGGATGTGCTGCAGCGTATACCCCCCCCCCCCAGTGATACTGCAGGATGTGCTGCAGCGTATACCCCCCCCCCCAGTGATACTGCAGGATGTGCTGCAGCGTATACCCCCCCCCCCCAGTGATACTGCAGGATGTGCTGCAGCGTATAACCCCCCCCCCCCCCCAGTGATACTGCAGGATGTGCTGCAGCGTATACCCCCCCAGTAATACTGCAGGATGTGCTGCAGCGTATAACCCCTCCCCCCCCAGTGATACTGCAGGATGTGCTGCGGCGTATAGATGGATGGCAGTGAACACACAAGGTCACGGTATTGATTGCCTCTCACTCACCGCTAATCAGGACAGGATAAGGGACACCTGAGCCAAAGTGCAGCCGCAAAGTCATCTGTGATCAACTGTGCCTGTCCCACCAGGGGGCGACAGCGAGACCGGACATATAGGGGGGATTTATCATGAGTTCTGCATCGCACCAGTGATGCAGAAGCCCTGGCATAAATGCACATCCTAGCTTATTGCACCTGCGATTATTTCCCTCTTTCTGCCACCTCCACATTAGGCGGCATAGAGGGGCACCTAAGGGTGGGCACGGCCAGGTGGGCTTTCCTGGCCCCGCACCTGTGCACTTGCTGCAGCGGGAAACTCTTCATACATGAAAAAGCTCCAGCTGCGTTTATTTCTTTGGCAGGTAGGACCCGGCGTAGAGATAAACGCTGCACAAGCCTGAGCCTCATGATGTATCCAGCTGTGCCGGATGCTCGGGGATGCAATCATACGCAGGCGCACCATAAATAACCCCCAATACCTCAATGTATCCGGTGTAGAATATAAAACTGCTACACAGTGACCATGCCGTGTTATGTCACCGTGAACACATGATACGGTCTACATCCTGCTATTATTTCTTCGCTACTGCTCTCTGTTATCATCCCCCTCCTTTTAAATGACCACTATAAGACCTGGGACAATGGGACTACATGCCTAATCAGTAGCAGGACTGAGACGTCCCGTCTATATGCACTTTCCAGAAAAACAGAAACGGTCATATAACCTATAACTGAGCTATAACATCATCACATTATTTATAAAATTCTACATTCCTGCAGCCACCACTAGGAGGAGCTCAGGAGATTACTACATACTGTATATACACCACCACTAGGGGGAGCTCAGGAGATTACTACATACTGTATATACACCACCACTAGGGGGAGCCCAGGAGATTACTACACACTGTATATACAGCCACCACTAGGGGGAGCTCAGGAGATTACTTACTGTATATACAGTCACCACTAGGGGGAGCTCAGGAGATTACTACATACTGTATATACAGAGACCACTAGTAGGAGCTCAGGAGATTACTGCATACTGTATATACAGCCACTACTAGGGGGAGCTGAGGAGATTACTACATACTGTATATACAGCCACCATTAGGGGGAGCTCAGGAGATTACTACATACTGTATATACAGCCACCATTAGGGGGAGCTCAGGGGATTACTACATACTGTATATACAGCCACCACTAGGGGGAGCTCAGGAGATTACTACATACTGTATATACAGCCACCATTAGGGGGAGCTCAGGGGATTACTACATACTGTATATACAGCCACCACTAGGGGGAGCTCAGGAGATTACTACATACTGTATATACAGCCACCACTAGGGGGAGTTCAGGAGATTACTACATACTGTATATACAGTCACCATTAGGGGGAGCACAGGAGATTACTACCTGCTATATATGCATGCTCCAGTAGGAGGAGCTCAAGAGATTACTACATATTATATATACAGCCACCACTAGGAGGAGCTCAGGAGATTACTACATACTGTATATACACAGACCACTAGGAGGAGCTCAGGAGATTACTACATACTGTAAATACACCACCACTAGGAGGAGCTCAGGAGATTACTACATACTGTATATACAGCCACCACTAGGGGGAGCTCCGGAGATTACTACATACTGTATATACAGCCACCATTAGGGGGAGCTCAGGAGATTACTACATACTGTATATACAGCCACCATTAGGGGGAGCTCAGGGGATTACTACATACTGTATATACAGCCACCACTAGGGGGAGCTCAGGAGATTACTACATACTGTATATACGGCCACCACTAGCAGGAGCTCAGGAGATTACTACATACTGTATATATACCACCACTAGGAGGAGCTCAGGAGATTACTACATACTGTATATACAGCCACCACTAGGGGGAGCTCAGGGGATTACTACATACTGTATATACAGCCACCACTAGGGGGAGCTCAGGAGATTACTACATACTGTATATACAGCCACCACTAGGAGGAGCTCAGGAGATTACTACATTCTGTATATACAGCCACCACTAGGGGAAGCTCAGGGGATTACTACATACTGTATATACACCACCACTAGGGGGAGCTCAGGAGATTACTACATGCTGTATATACAGCCACCACTAGGGGGAGCTCAGGAGATTACTACATACTATATATACAGCCACCACTAGGGGGAGCTCAGGAGATTACTACATACTATATATACAGCCACCACTAGGGGGAGCTCAGGAGATTACTACATACTGTATATACAGCCACCACTAGGGGGAGCTCAGGAGATTACTACATACTGTATATATAGCCACCACTAGGGAGAGCTCAGGAGATTACTACATACTGTATATACACCACCACTAGGGGGAGCTCAGGAGATTACTACATACTGTATATACAGCCACCACTAGGGGGAGCTCAGGAGATTACTACATACTGTATATAAAGACACCACCAGGGGACTTTAGGAGAACACTAGATACTGTATATAGAGCCACAACTAGGGGGAGCTCAGGAGATTAGTACATACTGTATATACACCACCACTAGGGGGAGCTCAAGAGATTACTACATACTGTATATACAGCCACCACTAGGGGGAGCTCAGGAGATTACTACATACTGTATATACAGCCACCACTAGGGGGAGCTCAGGAGCATAGGGTCCCTAGAATTCGGAGGCTACTTATATCTTGTTGCCTTTTCCCATTTCTTGCTATGATAGACATCTATTATACAGTTGTTTAGTGTGCGTTTGGGTTTGCACATTTTGCCTCTTTTCCACCAAGACTCGAGGAATAATCCTTCCTTTTCTGATGGAACGTGCTCAGACATCGCTGTCTAGTGGGATTCATGTGATGATTGTGTATTGTTTCATAAGTACAACTGTAGCGGGCGTCACATTGTCACCTGTCACTGGGCGTCACGTTGTCACCAGGAGCCTCGTTTATGTCCTGGTTCCTGACATGTGTACAGAACATGATGGAGAACTGTTTGCATTCAGCAAAGCGGCAACTGGGAATAACTGCAGTGTGTAGCTGTGCCACTAGGTGGCAGCTGTGGTGGGTAATGTACAGAGCGATCAGTGCCCTAACAGCTCACCGTGTGGGCAGGAGGGGTATTACAACTAACATTTATTTATGGATTTATATGAAATATATATATATATTTGATTTATGATGCTTGGAATTTAGGTAGTTGGACCCCAATGTAATTATCTATTATCCTGATTGGCTACTATGGGCTCCTCTCTCTTCTTTCTCAGTAGGATTTAACATATCCATGCATTGATTTCAATGAGCACAGTGTAATACTTCCTTCCTCCTGTGGTTAGGTATTTTACTATTCTCTGAACCGTCCCTTTCAGAATGTAAAGGGGATTTCTCGCTGATCACACAAAAAGTCATTTTTCATTTTTTTTAATTTCCTTAAAAAAAATTGACATCATGCAAGATACTTAAACATCCCCCTAGTTTTGGCTTCCTACCTGTATTCATGGCATCAAAACATTTTCTTTACATGGCGGTGATACATCTTTGTAAAATATTGTCCCAGGTGAGAGATTCTAGATGGATTCTTAATACAATGACTAATCTCCCGCCCGCTATATGCTACGGACAGGCTCCTCCATAGATGCCCCATATATATATATATATATATACTGTATGTGGATTATATGAAGATGTTGTAGCAACTCTGCCGATACATTGTTGTACATCGGGACATGCCCCTGAGCTGTCATAGCCCCACCCATGAGCAGAACTCTCTCTGTACTGTATGTTCAGTGGAAAAAAGGGAAGTAAAGAGACAAAAAGGAAATGAAAGGAATGAAAGATACATAGGGAAGGAAATGAATGAGATACATAGGGAAGGAAATGAAGAGCTAAAAGATGGTCAAAAACTGTTGAAAAGCTAGAAGGAAAAAAAGAAGGAATAGGATGGTGGGAGGAGAGAAGGGAGAAAGAATAGAGGAAGGTAATGGAAACTAAAGAAAGTCAATAGATATGAGAGAAGAAACAGGAAGAGTCCGGAAGGGAAGTGATACAGATAATAATGGGCAGAAGAAATGAAAATGGACAATAACGGCTGAAAGGGGAGAATAAAAGACGAGAACAGAAGGAAAAGGATAAAAAGAGGAGAGATAGGAAAAGGAGAGAAGAGACAAGAACAGAGGATGGGAAGAGGAAAAGATTGTTATATGACAATGAAGGAGAAGGGAAGCAAAAGAAGGAAGATCCAAAAACATTGCCAAAAAGATTTGAATGGAGGATGAGAGAGAGAGAGAAGGGAGAAAGAAAAGGGGAAGAGAATGGGAACAAAGAAAGTCACAAACAGGAAGAGCCGGGAAGGGAAGTGACACAGATAACAATGGGAAGAAAATATGGAAAATAATCAATAAGGGACTGGAAGGGGAGAACAGAAGGAAGGAAACTCTAGAAGAGAGAAGAGACAAGAACAGGTGGATGAGGAAACCAGTGTTATGTGACATGAAGGAGGGAAGGAGAGGATGGGAAGTGATGGAAGGAAACAAGAGAAGGGGCAGAAGGAGAGGAAATGGAGGGGAAAGAAGGAAACTGAGCAAAGGGAAGCAAAAGAAAGGGTTAGGGATAGAGAGAAGTGTCATAAAGAAGGAAGGGGGAAGAAAAGGGAAAAGATGGAAGAAGGAGAAGAAGAAGAAGGAAAGGAAGAGAATAGACAAGAAGGAAGGGGGAAGAAAAGGGAAAAGATGGAAGAAGAAGGAAAGGAAGAGAATAGACAAGAAGGAAAGAAGAAGATAGAAGGTAATTGGAGGAGAAAGAAAACGAGTTTAGTCATAGAAGTCCATGAACTTCTACCTGTCATTCTATATGTATATAATATCTATAGGGCGAACCCCTGATACAGATGTCCCCCATCCTGGAGACCTCTCCTGACATTCCTATCCAGGGTTTCTGTGCTTGGAGTGATGGACATTCCCAGTCCTGTTTGTCTCTGGAAGGTGCTGGTCCAACTATAGGAAATCAATGGAGGTCCATGTGTAGAAACTCCACCTCAGTCCTCATGTCGCGTGTCCTCACCAGGTGACATTTCCCCTTTAATAACCATCTATCCTGCTCCTAATTGATACACGGTCACCCCCAGACCTGGTGGAGATGTTGCTGGTGCGATCAGTCTTCCATGAATTGCCCGCGGGGCTCAATCCTTTGCCCTCTATTCATTTATAGGCTTTTTTTTTCCTGTCGGTCCGGGGCCTCTGATGGATGAGGCGTCTATAGGGACGGTGTTCTCCGCCGCCAATGATTGGAGCGTTATTAATAGATCCTCTGTATGTGAGCATTGAGAACCTCTCTCCGATGTGCCGAGAGCTCATTTAAGGTCTTAAGATGTAAAGTATAACATTTGTGTAGGACGCTGGCGCTGATCCATTGATGGGAATTACAACCGGCTATATTAGATCCGACTCCCATGGGATCCAGAAAAGCCTTCCGTCTAAGAGCTGAGCTTGTAATAAAAGATGGAGTATGATGTATGGAAGGTAATGCATAAGAATACAACCACAGATGGAAAGCTCCTGCATGCAGGATACACGGGGAAGCACAGGGGCGCTGTGCAAAAGTTACATCCTAACCCAAATAATCATACAAGGGGAAGCGCCAACTATGTGTCTGTGAGACTGTGGGGAGTATCTGCTCACACTAAGAGGAGCCCATCCACTATGGAGGAAAACACATGCAATTATCTATATAGATCTTCCCAAGGCCACCACTAGGGGGAGCTCAGGAGTTTACTACATTCTACATTTCTATGCAGTATACAGTGATCTTTTGGGCTCCCCCAAGTGGTGGCTCAAGGAAGTTGGAATTTTGTTACCTAATTCTATGTCAGTACAGGAGGTTTTCCACTCTATCTACATAGGATAAGGAGGAAGCAGCTGCAGGTTCAAAGTCTTGCGTCTTTAGACTATATGTTGGAGAATAAAATTAGTACAATAAACTCTTGATCCCCCTAGTGGTCGCCGCGGGAAGTTAAAATCTTTTCTCTATTTTGTTTGGAATAATAATAATAATTATTTGTTTATATCGCGCACAAAGATTATGCAGAGCTGCACAGAGCTTTTCAGATCAGTCCCTGTCCCCAATTGGGTTCACAATCTAATCATCCTACTAGTATGTTTTTGAGTGTGGGAGGAAACCAGAGGACCCCCACACAAACACAGAGAGAACATGCAAACTCTGTGCAGATGTTGACCCTGGGCCTTGAACCCAAGTCCCTAGCGCTGCAAGGCTGTAATGCTCACCACTGAGCCACCGTGCTGCCCCAAGAACCATCTTTAACTTCCTTGTGTTGTACGGAGGTGCAGGACTATATGATCACAATAAGAAGAACCCATCCACTCTATAATGGGAGGTAAAGGCATTCACAGATACAGAGATCCAAATCCCTGGCACACACAGTTTGGCATCAGAAACTAGGGACGGCTCAGGGGTTTACTGTATACTGTATTTAAGAACAGTCTTCAGTAAGCTCTTTATCTCCCCCTAGTGGTGTCTGCAGAAAGTTAACATTTTATGACATAACAATGTGTCAATGCAGGCGATTTGGAGATTTGTTACAATGAAACAGTCCTAACCTCTATATAGATGTATTAGAAAATGAATTATTAAAGGATTGTTTGCCTTGTTCTCAGACGTTGGACCTAGTAGTCGTCTAGATTGAATCGTTGCACCGGATGCTCCTTTTTTTTTCCCCCCCTTTAATTGAGCAGCGGAGGAGCACTCCGGCGCGGTCCATTACTATTTCGCTCCCTGTTCTGCTTGAGTTGCTCTTTCCATCTGTATTATAAATGCGCAGCGCAGACAGTGGCCAGGAAGCTTGTTTTCCAACATTCCCATTAATATCGCTATTAAGCGTCTGATGATGAGCGGAGCGACGTTCCTGGAGGACAGAGGCAATGAAATTAATACATTAACGGGCCTCCGCCGCGGCAGACGCCGAGGGTTCAGCTCCCCCGCTGTCTTTATGTAAAGTGAATGGTGGCCTCATGTATGGAGGAGATGAATGCGATGATTGAACGTGGCGTAACAATAGCCGGGGAACCCCTTTATTAGCCTGCACTCAGCTCCACGCAGAGGTCTCCATTCTAGAGGCTGACAATGCCGAGGCCACGTGTCACCATTTCAATTACCGGGCTAAAGCTCCCTGGTTTTCTAATGTATCTTCCCCTCTGATATAATCACAAGGTCGCCTCTTCCATCTCCGCTCCACATACCTGCGGCACCCGGACTGTCAATCAGCCGCCCCCCTCCCCCGCTCCCCATCCTGTAAGTGGATGAGCCTCTTCCCATTCCCGGACTCTCCATCATTGTTTAGCCGGCTGCCCGCTCGTACTCTCCGTCAGATCTCTTTCCCCCTTTAATGTTGGCTTTCGCTCGCTGACCTCATTTGCTGTCGGCATTGTCAACCAACTTCATGCTCCTACAGAAAGCAGACGCTTCAATGAGCGGACGACTCTTAGCCGAGGAGTCTTATTCACCTCGACACTTTGTAGCCTTAGCCAATACTCCGTAATGTGCAACGGGCAAGTGCTGCGCCTCCGAGGATCACTTAGGGTGAGATCATCCAGCCGCCAGATTTGATGCTCATTTGACCCATCAATTTTCCACTCATAAAAACGAATCAGCAAACAGTATCCAGTGTCTATAGTGGAAGAAGATTATGGAGACCCCTGGGAGATACAAAGGTCACAGATTTATGGCCCCCTTTTTCTATATACCCTGTTATCCAGCATACCCCCAGAAATAATATCGGTGCATGGTGTCAATGTAAAGCAGCAGGTGTTGTGCTTGTACTTGGGTGAAGAAGAAGTGCCCTGGTTTCCACCCTTTAACCCTTACACAGGGATCTGAGCTTTCAAGTAGGGAGCAAATGGTCCTAGATGAGTCATGGCTGATCCGGATGGGTCAAGAGACACCAGTACATGGCACGGAGGGAACATAGACAACGGCCAAGACAAGGTCTGGATGGTGGATGAGTTTTGGACATGGGTGACACCATTGCAGGAACACAAGATGCGTAAAGTAACCCGAGGCGCTAGGGATTGGCACATGCACTGGCACCGATGCCCAGGAGCCACCAGCTCTACTGTCAGGAATATAGGTTTCACGCTGACATTGACTAATGTCCCCTCATCCCATCCACCTACCTATATGTCTCCCACTACTTACACTTCACCTACTATAACTAGTGATATCATACATACATACATCATCGTACTAGATCAGGCATTGATGACATCATAGTACTAGAGCAGATACTGATGACATCATTGTACTAGAGGTGGTATTAGTGACATCATGGTGTTAGAGCAGGCACTGATGACATCATGGTGTTAGAGCAGGCACTGATGACATCAAGGTGTCAGAGCAGGTACTGATGACATCATGGTGTCAGAGCAGGTACTGATGACATCATGGTGTTAGAGCAGGTACTGATGACATCATGGTGTTAGAGCAGGCACTGATGACATCATGGTGTTAGAGCAGGTACTGATGACATCATGGTGTTAGAGCAGGTACTGATGACATCATGGTGTCAGAGCAGGTACTGATGACATCATGGTGTTAGAGCAGGTACTGATGACATCATGGTGTTAGAGCAGGTACTGATGACATCATGGTGTTAGAGCAGGTACTGATGACATCATGGTGTCAGAGCAGGTACTGATGACATCATGGTGTTAGAGCAGGTACTGATGACATCATGGTGTTAGAGCAGGCACTGATGACATCATGGTGTTAGAGCAGGTACTGATGACATCATGGTGTTAGAGCAGGCACTGATGACATCATGGTGTTAGAGCAGGCACTGATGACATCATGGTGTTAGAGCAGGTACTGATGACATCATGGTGTTAGAGCAGGTACTGATGACATCATGGTGTTAGAGCAGGTACTGATGACATCATGGTGTTAGAGCAGGCACTGATGACATCATGGTGTTAGAGCAGGTACTGATGACATCATGGTGTTAGAGCAGGCACTGATGACATCATGGTGTTAGAGCAGGCATTGATGACATCATGGTGTTAGAGCAGGTACTGATGACATCATGGTGTTAGAGCAGGTACTGATGACATCATGGTGTTAGAGCAGGCACTGATGACATCATGGTGTTAGAGCAGGTACTGATGACATCATGGTGTTAGAGCAGGCACTGATGACATCATGGTGTTAGAGCAGGCACTGATGACATCATGGTGTCAGAGCAGGTACTGATGACATCATGGTGTCAGAGCAGGTACTGATGACATCATGGTGTTAGAGCAGGTACTGATGACATCATGGTGTTAGAGCAGGCACTGATGACATCATGGTGTTAGAGCAGGCACTGATGACATCATGGTGTTAGAGCAGACACTGATGACATCATGGTGTTAGAGCAGGTACTGATGACATCATGGTGTTAGAGCAGGTACTGATGACATCATGGTGTCAGAGCAGGTACTGATGACATCATGGTGTTAGAGCAGGTACTGATGACATCATGGTGTTAGAGCAGGCACTGATGACATCATGGTGTTAGAGCAGGCACTGATGACATCATGGTGTTAGAGCAGGCACTGATGACATCATGGTGTTAGAGCAGGCACTGATGACATCATGGTGTTAGAGCAGGTACTGATGACATCATGGTGTTAGAGCAGGTACTGATGACATCATGGTGTTAGAGCAGGTACTGATGACATCATGGTGTTAGAGCAGGCACTGATGACATCATGGTGTTAGAGCAGACACTGATGACATCATGGTGTTAGAGCAGACACTGATGACATCATGGTGTTAGAGCAGGCACTGATGACATCATGGTGTTAGAGCAGGTACTGATGACATCATGGTGTCAAAGCAGGAACTGATGACATCATGGTGTTAGAGCAGGCACTGATGACATCATGGTGTTAGAGCAGGCACTGATGACATCATGGTGTCAGAGCAGGTACTGATGACATCATGGTGTAAGAGCAGACACTGATGACATCATGGTGTTAGAGCAGGCACTGATGACATCATGGTGTTAGAGCAGGCACTGATGACATCATGGTGTTAGAGCAGGCACTGATGACATCATGGTGTTAGAGCAGGTACTGATGACATCATGGTGTCAGAGCAGGTACTGATGACATCATGGTGTTAGAGCAGGCACTGATGACATCATGGTGTTAGAGCAGACACTGATGACATCATGGTGTTAGAGCAGGCACTGATGACATCATGGTGTTAGAGCAGGCACTGATGACATCATGGTGTTAGAGCAGGTACTGATGACATCATGGTGTTAGAGCAGGCACTGATGACATCATGGTGTTAGAGCAGGTACTGATGACATCATGGTGTTAGAGCAGACACTGATGACATCATGGTGTTAGAGCAGGCACTGATGACATCATGGTGTCAGAGCAGGTACTGATGACATCATGGTGTTAGAGCAGGTACTGATGACATCATGGTGTTAGAGCAGGCACTGATGACATCATGGTGTTAGAGCAGGTACTGATGACATCATGGTGTTAGAGCAGGTACTGATGACATCATGGTGTTAGAGCAGGTACTGATGACATCATGGTGTTAGAGCAGGTACTGATGACATCATGGTGTTAGAGCAGGTACTGATGACATCATGGTGTTAGAGCAGGCACTGATGACATCATGGTGTTAGAGCAGGTACTGATGACATCATGGTGTTAGAGCAGGCACTGATGACATCATGGTGTCAGAGCAGGTACTGATGACATCATGGTGTTAGAGCAGGTACTGATGACATCATGGTGTTAGAGCAGGTACTGATGACATCATGGTGTTAGAGCAGGCACTGATGACATCATGGTGTTAGAGCAGGTACTGAAGACATCATGGTGTCAGAGCAGGTACTGATGACATCATGGTGTTAGAGCAGGCACTGATGACATCATGGTGTTAGAGCAGGCACTGATGACATCATGGTGTTAGAGCAGGTACTGATGACATCATGGTGTTAGAGCAGGTACTGATGACATCATGGTGTTAGAGCAGGTACTGATGACATCATGGTGTTAGAGCAGGCACTGATGACATCATGGTGTTAGAGCAGGCACTGATGACATCATGGTGTTAGAGCAGGCACTGATGACATCATGGTGTTAGAGCAGGTACTGATGACATCATGGTGTCAGAGCAGGTACTGATGACATCATGGTGTTAGAGCAGGCACTGATGACATCATGGTGTTAGAGCAGGCACTGATGACATCATGGTGTTAGAGCAGGTACTGATGACATCATGGTGTTAGAGCAGGTACTGATGACATCATGGTGTTAGAGCAGGCACTGATGACATCATGGTGTTAGAGCAGGCACTGATGACATCATGGTGTTAGAGCAGGTACTGATGACATCATGGTGTTAGAGCAGACACTGATGACATCATGGTGTTAGAGCAGGCACTGATGACATCATGGTGTTAGAGCAGGCACTGATGACATCATGGTGTTAGAGCAGGCACTGATGACATCATGGTGTTAGAGCAGGCACTGATGACATCATGGTGTTAGAGCAGGTACTGATGACATCATGGTGTTAGAGCAGGCACTGATGACATCATGGTGTTAGAGCAGGTACTGATGACATCATGGTGTTAGAGCAGACACTGATGACATCATGGTGTTAGAGCAGACACTGATGACATCATGGTGTTAGAGCAGGTACTGATGACATCATGGTGTTAGAGCAGGCACTGATGACATCATGGTGTTAGAGCAGGCACTGATGACATCATGGTGTTAGAGCAGGCACTGATGACATCATGGTGTTAGAGCAGGCACTGATGACATCATGGTGTTAGAGCAGACACTGATGACATCATGGTGTTAGAGCAGGCACTGATGACATCATGGTGTTAGAGCAGGTACTGATGACATCATGGTGTTAGAGCAGGTACTGATGACATCATGGTGTTAGAGCAGGCACTGATGACATCATGGTGTTAGAGCAGGCACTGATGACATCATACAAGGGCTGCACAGTTACTGCTCCCCCCAATCCTGCTGCTGGGAGCACGAGGCAGAACACAGGAGCGTCTGATGTTACAAATCTCCTGTAATATTTGGCAGCTCTTCAGATACAGCGGAGGGATCAATGTGCAGGTTTTTTTCTCCATTCAATTCAACTAAAGGAAACCAGGAAGGCGTCATCGATCAGCCCCAAATATCCAAATGTTAGGATTACTGCAAATTACACAAGTGAAGAAGGCAAATTCATTCCCTCTTGATGTGTAAATCAATCCCCCCTTCCCCCCGGACCACCAGGTCCACAGTCTCCTTAACAATTACTCTATAGATGCAATGTAACCTCTGTGCTCCCTATGGCTGCAGTCATTAAAGGGGTGATATGCAGATTCCAGACAGATAGGGAACCCGTGTGATGTCACTGTAAACAGTCCTGATGATGTCACTGCTCCCAGCCATGATGATGTCTTTGCACCCAGCCATGATGATGTCACTGCACCCAGCCATGATGATGTCACTGCACCCAGCCATGATGATGTCACTGCACCCAGCCATGATGATGTCACTGCACCCAGCCATGATGATGTCACTGCTCCCAGCCATGATGATGTCACTGCACCCAGCTATGATGATGTCACTGCACCCAGCTATGATGATGTCACTGCACCCAGCCATGATGATGTCACTGCACCCAGCTATGATGATGTCACTGCACCCAGCCATGATGATGTCACTGCACCCAACCATGATGATGTCACTGCACCCAGCCATGATGATGTCACTGCACCCAACCATGATGATGTCACTGCACCCAGCCATGATGATGTCACTGCACCCAGCCATGATGATGTCACTGCTCCCAGCCATGATGATGTCACTGCACCCGTCCTGATGATGTCACTGCACCCAGCCATGATGATGTCACTGCTCCCAGCCATGATGATGTCACTGTGTCCGTCATGATGATCTCACTGCTCCCAGCCATGATGATGTCACTGCACCCAGCCATGATGATGTCACTGTGCCCGTCCTGATGATGTCACTGTGCCAGTCCTGATGATGTCACTGCACCCAGCCATGATGATGTCACTGTGCCCGTCCTGATGATGTCACTCACCCCCCCAGTGGGAGCAGATGCTCAGGGTCTGGTAATCCTGCTGGTTATCCTGTCCCTGTGTATGGGGAGACTATTTCTAGAATTCAGGATAAATTATGGGCAGTAAATGATGATGAGGCTAATTATTCCGGGGTGGGGGTGCGGGTGCTGCCAGTCCTGAGCCATGAGGATTTATCTTCTGTCCTAGCAGCAGCAGGACATAAAATAGAAGAGTTTTATATCTCAGGAGCCAATAAAAATGAACCCACAGCCGGGGCAGTAAATAATACAGGAGGCTAATAGTGAAGCCCATGTGGGGGGGGCCGGAGCCCTGGGAACCCCTGGTAAATACAGGTCATAGGGGCGACCTCTCAGGAGACCACCACGCAGGTCCCTGACCTCCTACCCATGGTCCTGGAGCACAGCCGGGGGCCTAGGTCTTCCTAGGAAGCTGCACCCCCCCCCCCCCCCCCTTACAGGCTCCTCAGCTGGGTCTGGGTCTGTCCCCCTATCCAGCTGTTACTGTGGGTCCTTGGTTGTAAGGACCTGTAAGTGCACTGTAACTGGGGTCCATAATAAAGATCTATAGTTATCACTGGGGGTGCATACTGGGGGTCTGTGGTTATACTGTCAGCAAGGACTATACTGGGTGTCCGTGGTTACACTATTTATAGGGGGTCTGTATCTGGCCATGATGTCCTTATTGGGGGTTTATGGTTATACTGTCACTGGGGGTCCATGGCTGTATTGTAACTGGGGTCCTAATTGGGAGTCTGTTATTATATGTGGCTGTTAATGGGAACCCATTTCTGTCTTGTAAGGGGGTCCGTATATTTGTACTGTCACTGAAGGTCTATATTGGGGGTTCATGTTTGTACTGTAATTGGGGTCCATATTGGTGGACTATGGCTACACTGTAACTGGGGGCCATACGGTGGTCCATGGTTCTACAGTCTCTTAAGTCCATACTGGGGGTCAGCAAGATTCATACTGGGAGTCCATGGTTACCACTGTAGGGGTCTGTAGCCGTCACATTGGGGGTCTATGGTTATACAGCCACTGGGGGCCATGGTTGCTTTGTTACAGGGGGTCTGTAGCCATCACTGGGGTCCATATTGGGGGTCTATGGTTATATAGTTACTTGAGTCCATACTGGGGTTCTCTAGTGGGGGTCCATGGCTGAACTGTTAATGGAAGCCCATTTCTGTCCTATTAGGGGGTCCATATTGGAGGTCTATGGCTATACTGTCACTGTGGGGGGGGGGGGTTTATTTTGTTATGGGGGTTTATTCGGTTGTTATTCAGTTTATTTTAGATCTCTCCCTGTGTGGGCCCCTCTCCGCATGCTCTGCCTCTATGGTTCTGTACATGTATATGAGTAGCTTTGTGCTGCGCCCCCTCCCCTTCCCCTTCTTTATGTTTCGCTGATACAGTTACAAATTGCTCACAATAACTTCCTATGGCACATAACGTAGCGTCGCTATCATCCGCCCGACCCCTCCGCGTTATATAACAGCCTGCGCTCTTCTACTTGGATCCCAGCGTCCTGTTCCATCACGTGTCCGGTACCTACGGAGCGGCACACGGGAGCCCGGGACATTGCCATATGTTACGTGCCACAAGCTGCTGCTCCGACATAAAACTAAACTGCTTCCTGTTACATAACAATTTGCAATGCAAACAATGGCGGAGGCGTTCTGCTGCTCCGCATTGTTCCGGGGCGACCAGGTGGCCAATTTACAAGAGGATGCGAAACCTCAGTACGAGTCCAACCCCACTGCGATCTGATCCAAAAATCCCTCCTTGTGGCGGTTTATATGACGCAGGGTTATAATTGGCGCTCGCTTATTATCAGGTTATTACAGCGCAGGAAGCCGCAGCCTCGTAACATCAGGAACCGAGATCAATAAACAATTCCTGAACCTGGACTGTTACCGGATCTATGACCGCGCTCAGACACTGTGGTACCAGTACCTCCCCCCATAGTGGGGGTCTAAAAGCTGCCCCAAACTACCGTACCCCACATGTGTATCAACTCATAACCTGGGGGTCCATGACTGTTACTGGGGGTCCATGACTGCACTGTTACTGGGGGTCCATGACTGCACTGTTACTGGGGGTCCATGACTGCACTGTTACTGGGGGTCCATGACTGCACTGTTACTGGGGGTCCATGGCTGTACTGTTACTGGGGGTCCATGACTGCACTGTTACTGGGGGTCCATGACTGCACTGTTACTGGGGGTCCATGACTGCACTGTTACCGGGGGTCCATGGCTGTACTGTTACTTGGGGTCCATGACTGCACTGTTACTTGGGGTCCATGACTGCACTGTTACTGGGGGTCCATGACTGCACTGTTACTGGGGGTCCATGACTGCACTGTTACTGGGGGTCTATGGCTGTACTGTTACTGGGGGTCCATGACTGCACTGTTACTGGGGGTCCATGACTGCACTGTTACTGGGGGTCTATGGCTGTACTGTTACTGGGGGTCCATGACTGCACTGTTACTGGGGGTCCATGACCGCACTGTTACTGGGGGTCCATGACTGCACTGTTACCGGGGGTCCATGGCTGTACTGTTACTTGGGGTCCATGACTGCACTGTTACTTGGGGTCCATGACTGCACTGTTACTGGGGGTCCATGACTGCACTGTTACTGGGGGTCCATGACTGCACTGTTACTGGGGGTCCATGACTGCACTGTTACTGGGGGTCCATGACTGCACTGTTACTGGGGGTCCATGACTGCACTGTTACCGGGGGTCCATGACTGCACTGTTACCGGGGGTCCATGGCTGTACTGTTACCGGGGGTCCATGACTGCACTGTTACTGGGGGTCCATGACTGCACTGTTACTGGGGGTCCATGACTGCACTGTTACTGGGGGTCCATGACTGCACTGTTACTGGGGGTCCATGACTGCACTGTTACTGGGGGTCCATGACTGCACTGTTACTGGGGGTCCATGACTGCACTGTTACTGGGGGTCCATGACTGCACTGTTACTGGGGGTCCATGACTGCACTGTTACTGGGGGTCCATGACTGCACTGTTACCGGGGGTCCATGGCTGTACTGTTACATGGGGTCCGTAGTGTCACAACACGGAGCAGCACAACTCCCCGCCATCCGCCATGCTACGCCGCAGCTCCACTGCACACACCCCGCGCCTGTGTTACCGGCTGAGGATGGATGGTTGTGGTCCTGATAGATTGAATATTCAGGATGGCGGCTCCAGGAGAATTACACTAATTATATCCTGTCACTGGATTCTCATAAACCATGTCTGAGGGTGCGGGTGCAGAACTGTGAGAGGAACCTAAGGGAGCCGGGAACAAGCGGAGGAGGAGAGACTGAAGGAAGAGACTGTACAGAGACTGGTGCACTACAGAGAGACTGAGAGAGACTGGTGCGCTACATAGAGACTGAGGAGAGAGACTGGTGCGCTACATAGAGACTGAGGAGAGAGACTGAAGGAAGAGACTGAGGAGAGACTGGTGCACTACAGAGAGACTGAGAGAGACTGGTGCGCTACATAGAGACTGAGGAGAGAGACTGGTGCGCTACATAGAGACTGAGGAGAGAGACTGGTGCGCTACATAGAGACTGAGAGAGAGACTGAGGAGAGAGACTGGTGCGCTACATAGAGACTGAGGAGAGAGACTGAAGGAAGAGACTGAGGAGAGACTGGTGCACTACAGAGAGACTGAGAGAGACTGGTGCGCTACATAGAGACTGAGGAGAGAGACTGGTGCGCTACATAGAGACTGAGAAGAGAGACTGGTGCGCTACATAGAGACTGAGAGAGAGACTGAGGAGAGAGACTGGTGCGCTACAGAGAGACTGAGGAGAGAGACTGGTGCGCTACATAGAGACTGAGGAGAGAGACTGGTGCACTACAGAGAGACTGAGGAGAGAGACTGGTGCGCTACAGAGAGACTGAGGAGAGAGACTGGTGCGCTACATAGAGACTGAGGAGAGAGACTGGTGCACTACAGAGAGACTGAGGAGAGAGACTGGTGCACTACATAGAGACTGAGGAGAGAGACTGGTGCGCTACATAGAGACTGAGGAGAGAGACTGGTACGCTACATAGAGACTGAGGAGAGAGACTGGTGCGCTACATAGAGACTGAGAGAGAGACTGAGGAGAGAGACTGGTGCACTACAGAGAGACTGAGGAGAGAGACTGAGGAGAGAGACTGGTGCACTACAGAGAGACTGAGAGAGACTGGTGCACTACAGAGAGACTGAGGAGAGAGACTGAGGAGAGAGACTGGTGCACTACAGAGAGACTGAGGAGAGAGACTGGTGCACTACAGAGAGACTGAGGAGAGAGACTGGTGCACTACAGAGAGACTGAGGAGAGAGACTGGTGCGCTACAGAGAGACTGAGGAGAGAGACTGGTGCACTACAGAGAGACTGAGGAGAGAGACTGGTGCACTACATAGAGACTGAGGAGAGAGACTGGTGCACTACAGAGAGACTGAGGAGAGAGACTGGTGCACTACAGAGAGACTGAGGAGAGAGACTGGTGCACTACAGAGAGACTGAGCACAGAGACTGGTACACTGCAAAGAGACTGAGGGGAGAGACTGGTGCACTACAGAGACTGAGGACAGAGACTGGTGCACTACAGAGAGACTGAGGAGAGAGACTGGTGCACTACAGAGAGACTGAGGAGAGAGACTGGTGCACTACAGAGAGACTGAGGAGAGAGACTGGTGCGCTACAGAGAGACTGAGGAGAGAGACTGGTGCACTACAGAGAGACTGAGGAGAGACTGGTGCACTACAGAGAGACTGAGGAGAGAGACTGGTGCACTACAGAGAGACTGAGGAGAGAGACTGGTGCACTACAGAGAGACTGAGGAGAGACTGGTGCACTACAGAGAGACTGAGGAGAGAGACTGGTGCACTACAGAGAGACTGAGGAGAGAGACTGGTGCACTACAGAGAGACTGAGAGAGACTGGTGCACTACAGAGACTGAGGAGAGAGACTGAGGAGAGAGACTGAGGAGAGACTGAAGAGAGAGACTGAGGAGAGACTGAAGGAAGAGACTGTACAGAGACTGGTGCACTACAGAGAGACTGAGGAGAGAGACTGAGGAGAGAGACTGAGGAGAGACTGAAGAGAGAGACTGAGGAGAGACTGAAGAGAGAGACTGTACAGAGACTGGTGCACTACAGAGAGACTGAAGAGAGAGACTGGTGCACTACAGAGAGACTGAGGAGAGAGACTGGTGCACTACAGAGAGACTGAGGACAGAGACTGGTGCACTACAGAGAGACTGAGGAGAGAGACTGGTGCACTACAGAGAGACTGAGGAGAGAGACTGGTGCACTACAGAGAGACTGAGGAGAGAGACTGGTGCACTACAGAGAGACTGAGAGAGACTGGTGCACTACAGAGAGACTGAGGAGAGAGACTGGTGCACTACAGAGAGACTGAGGAGAGAGACTGGTGCACTACAGAGAGACTGAGGAGAGAGACTGGTGCACTACAGAGAGACTGAGGAGAGAGACTGGTGCACTACAGAGAGACTGAGAGAGACTGGTGCACTACAGAGACTGAGGAGAGAGACTGAGGAGAGAGACTGAGGAGAGACTGAAGAGAGAGACTAAGGAGAGACTGAAGGAAGAGACTGTACAGAGACTGGTGCACTACAGAGAGACTGAGGAGAGAGACTGAGGAGAGACTGAAGAGAGAGACTGAGGAGAGACTGAAGAGAGAGACTGTACAGAGACTGGTGCACTACAGAGAGACTGAGGAGAGAGACTGGTGCACTACAGAGAGACTGAGGAGAGAGACTGGTGCACTACAGAGACTGAGGAGAGAGACTGGTGCACTACAGAGAGACTGAGGGGAGAGACTGGTGCACTACAGAGAGACTGAGGAGAGAGACTGGTGCACTACAAAGACTGAGGAGAGAGACTGGTGCACTACAGAGAGACTGAGAGAGACTGGAGCACTACAGAGAGACTGAGAGAGACTGGTGCACTACAGAGACTGAGGAGAGAGACTGAGGAGAGAGACTGAGGAGAGACTGAAGAGAGAGACTGAGGAGAGACTGAAGGAAGAGACTGTACAGAGACTGGTGCACTACAGAGAGACTGAGGAGAGAGACTGAGGAGAGAGACTGAGGAGAGACTGAAGAGAGAGACTGAGGAGAGACTGAAGAGAGAGACTGTACAGAGACTGGTGCACTACAGAGAGACTGAAGAGAGAGACTGGTGCACTACAGAGAGACTGAGGAGAGAGACTGGTGCACTACAGAGAGACTGAGGACAGAGACTGGTGCACTACAGAGAGACTGAGGACAGAGACTGGTGCACTACAGAGAGACTGAGGAGAGAGACTGGTGCACTACAGAGAGACTGAGGAGAGAGACTGGTGCACTACAGAGAGACTGAGAGAGACTGGTGCACTACAGAGAGACTGAGGAGAGAGACTGGTGCACTACAGAGAGACTGAGGAGAGAGACTGGTGCACTACAGAGAGACTGAGGACAGAGACTGGTGCACTACAGAGAGACTGAGGACAGAGACTGGTGCACTACAGAGAGACTGAGGAGAGAGACTGGTGCACTACAGAGAGACTGAGGAGAGAGACTGGTGCACTACAGAGAGACTGAGGAGAGAGACTGGTGCACTACAGAGAGACTGAGAGAGACTGGTGCACTACAGAGACTGAGGAGAGAGACTGAGGAGAGAGACTGAGGAGAGACTGAAGAGAGAGACTAAGGAGAGACTGAAGGAAGAGACTGTACAGAGACTGGTGCACTACAGAGAGACTGAGGAGAGAGACTGAGGAGAGACTGAAGAGAGAGACTGAGGAGAGACTGAAGAGAGAGACTGTACAGAGACTGGTGCACTACAGAGAGACTGAGGAGAGAGACTGGTGCACTACAGAGAGACTGAGGAGAGAGACTGGTGCGCTACATAGAGACTGAGGAGAGAGACTGGTGCACTACATAGAGACTGAGGAGAGAGACTGGTGCACTACAGAGAGACTGAGGAGAGAGACTGGTGCACTACAGAGAGACTGAGGAGAGAGACTGGTGCACTACAGAGAGACTGAGGAGAGAGACTGGTGCACTACAGAGAGACTGAGGAGAGAGACTGGTGCACTACAGAGACTGAGGAGAGAGACTGGTGCACTACAGAGAGACTGAGGGGAGAGACTGGTGCACTACAGAGAGACTGAGGAGAGAGACTGGTGCACTACAAAGACTGAGGAGAGAGACTGGTGCACTACAGAGAGACTGAGAGAGACTGGAGCACTACAGAGAGACTGAGAGAGACTGGTGCACTACAGAGACTGAGGAGAGAGACTGGTGCACTACAGAGAGACTGAGGAGAGAGACTGGTGCACTACAGAGAGACTGAGGAGAGACTGGTGCACTACAGAGAGACTGAGGAGAGAGACTGGTGCACTACAGAGAGACTGAGGAGAGAGACTGGAGCACTACAGAGAGACTGAGAGAGACTGGTGCACTACAGAGACTGAGGAGAGAGACTGGTGCACTACAAAGACTGAGGAGAGAGACTGGTGCACTACAGAGAGACTGAGGAGAGACTGGTGCACTACAGAGAGACTGAGGAGAGAGACTGGAGCACTACAGAGAGACTGAGGAGAGCGACTGGTGCACTACAGAGAGACTGAGGAGAGAGACTGGTGCACTACAGAGAGACTGAGGAGAGAGACTGGAGCACTACAGAGAGACTGAGAGAGACTGGTGCACTACAGAGACTGAGGAGAGAGACTGGTGCACTACAAAGACTGAGGAGAGAGACTGGTGCACTACAGAGAGACTGAGGAGAGACTGGTGCACTACAGAGAGACTGAGGAGAGAGACTGGAGCACTACAGAGAGACTGAGGAGAGCGACTGGTGCACTACAGAGACTGAGGAGAGAGACTGGTGCACTACAGAGAGACTGAGGGGAGAGACTGGTGCACTACAGAGAGACTGAGGAGAGAGACTGGTGCACTACAAAGACTGAGGAGAGAGACTGGTGCACTACAGAGAGACTGAGAGAGACTGGAGCACTACAGAGAGACTGAGAGAGACTGGTGCACTACAGAGACTGAGGAGAGAGACTGGTGCACTACAGAGAGACTGAGGAGAGAGACTGGTGCACTACAGAGAGACTGAGGAGAGACTGGTGCACCACAGAGAGACTGAGGAGAGAGACTGGTGCACTACAGAGAGACTGAGGAGAGAGACTGGAGCACTACAGAGAGACTGAGAGAGACTGGTGCACTACAGAGACTGAGGAGAGAGACTGGTGCACTACAAAGACTGAGGAGAGAGACTGGTGCACTACAGAGAGACTGAGGAGAGAGACTGGTGCACTACAGAGAGACTGAGGAGAGAGACTGGTGCACTACAGAGAGACTGAGGAGAGAGACTGGAGCACTACAGAGAGACTGAGAGAGACTGGTGCACTACAGAGAGACTGAGGAGAGAGACTGGTGCACTACAAAGACTGAGGAGAGAGACTGGTGCACTACAGAGAGACTGAGGAGAGAGACTGGTGCACTACAGAGAGACCGAGGAGAGAGACTGGTGCACTACAGAGAGACTGAGGAGAGAGACTGGTGCACTACATAGAGACTGAGGAGAGAGACTGGTGCACTACAGAGAGACTGAGGAGAGAGACTGGTGCACTACAGAGAGACTGAGGAGAGAGACTGGTGCACTACAAAGACTGAGGAGAGAGACTGGTGCACTACAGAGAGACTGAGGAGAGAGACTGGTGCACTACAGAGAGACTGAGGAGAGAGACTGGTGCACTACAAAGAGACTGAGGAGAGAGACTGGTGCACTACAGAGAGACTGAGGAGAGAGACTGGTGCACTACAGAGACTGAGGAGAGAGACTGGTGCACTACAGAGAGACTGAGGGGAGAGACTGGTGCACTACAGAGAGACTGAGGAGAGAGACTGGTGCACTACAAAGACTGAGGAGAGAGACTGGTGCACTACAGAGAGACTGAGAGAGACTGGAGCACTACAGAGAGACTGAGAGAGACTGGTGCACTACAGAGACTGAGGGGAGAGACTGGTCCACTACAGAGAGACTGAGGAGAGAGACTGGTGCACTACAGAGAGACTGAGGAGAGAGACTGGTGCACTACAGAGAGACTGAGGAGAGAGACTGGAGCACTACAGAGAGCCTGAGAGAGACTGGTGCACTACAGAGACTGAGGAGAGAGACTGGTGCACTACAAAGACTGAGGAGAGAGACTGGTGCACTACAGAGAGACTGAGGAGAGAGACTGGTGCACTACAGAGAGACTGAGGAGAGAGACTGGTGCACTACATAGAGACTGAGGAGAGAGACTGGTGCACTACATAGAGACTGAGGAGAGAGACTGGTGCACTACATAGAGACTGAGGAGAGAGACTGGTGCACTACAGAGAGACTGAGGAGAGAGACTGGTGCACTACAGAGAGACTGAGGAGAGAGACTGGTGCACTACAGAGAGACTGAGGAGAGAGACTGGTGCACTACAAAGACTGAGGAGAGAGACTGGTGCACTACAGAGAGACTGAGGAGAGAGACTGCTGCACTACAGAGAGACTGAGGAGAGAGACTGGTGCACTACATAGAGACTGAGGAGAGAGACTGGTGCACTACAGAGAGACTGAGGAGAGAGACTGGTGCACTACATAGAGACTGAGGAGAGAGACTGGTGCACTACAGAGAGACTGAGGAGAGAGACTGGTGCACTACAGAGAGACTGAGGAGAGAGACTGGTGCACTACAGAGAGACTGAGGAGAGAGACTGGAGCATTACAGAGAGACTGAGGAGAGAGACTGGTGCACTACAAAGACTGAGGAGAGAGACTGGTGCACTACAGAGAGACTGAGGACAGAGACTGGTGCACTACAGAGAGACTGAGGAGAGAGACGGGTGCACTACAGAGAGACTGAGGAGAGAGACTGGTGCACTACAGAGAGACTGAGGAGAGAGACTGGTGCGCTACATAGAGACTGAGGAGAGAGACTGGTGCACTACAGAGAGACTGAGGAGAGAGACTGGTGCACTACAGAGAGACTGAGGAGAGAGACTGGTAGGGGGAAGAGAAATAGACAAATACATTGTAAAGAGACTTGTCATTCACCCTCCATGGATGGATACATTGTCATATTTCATAATATTTTACTATTTAATATTTTTTTGCACTGCTTTTTGTCTTAACACTACATGGCAGTATTATTTTGTAATACATACTTTATGGCATTATAAGGCGGTATTATCTGGGCACCTTGTGGCGGAACTGTCATAGGGCTATATGACAGTATGGTCTTGTCTCTATGTGGCAGGACTGTGTTGGTACTATATGGCGGTATTATCTGGGCACCTTGTGGTATAACTGTCATAGCTTTATGTGACAGTATGGTCTTGTCTCTATGTGGCAGGATTGTGTTGGTACTATATGGCGGTATTACCTGGGCACCTTGTGGTATAACTGTCATAGCTTTATGTGACAGTATGGTCTTGTCTCTATGTGGCAGGATTGTGTTGGTACTATATGGCGGTATTACCTGGGCACCTTGTGGCGTAACTATCATAGCGCTATGTGACAGCATGGTCTTGTCTCTATGTGGCAGGATTGTGCTGGTATTATATGGCGGTATTTTCTTATCACCAGGGGCGTATCTACAGCGTTAGAAGCCATGGCAGCTGCTATGGGGCCCACATTGTCGGGGGGTCCTGTCATTGGATCTGACACACTAAAGAATGGAGGATGTGCATATTTTCGGAGGGGTTAGGGGGCCCCATTTAGAAGTCTGGTATGGGGCCCTGCCTCTCCTAGTTACGCCCCTGCTTATCACTATATGGCAATATTGTATTAGCTCTGTATGGTTGGGTGGTAATGGCTTGGCATTATATGGTAGTATTTTCTAGACCTTATATGGCGGTATATGCTGCTGCTATACCCTGTGCTATACCCAGGGTGTAACTGTGATATAATTATCTTTATGAGGCTTTAAGATTCGATTGAGATGTGAAACGTTGAATATACGTAGTTACAGTCATTATCCAGGAAACAGCGCCCCTCCTGCCTACAGGTCATGACAAGTATTGCATCTCACCCCATTCACTACAATAGAGCTGAGCTGCAATACCGGAGATGACCTGTGAAAGTTGTGGCGCTGTTTGGTGTTCGCAGCTCACTGTATACCGCCATATACTCAGCATGTCTATGAATGTCTCTATTACTGTCTCATGCCGGGGTTTAATGATGTCTCTTTTTCTCTCTCTCTCCCCTTTGCACCCCCCTGGTCACCCCATCCTCACCCCCCCTTTATCTCCTTCCATGCCCATTCCCTCCTCGGCTCCCTGCATCTCTCTTATCTCTAGTTCTCCTGGTTGAATGCTCGGAGTTTGTCCCTCCGGATGGTAATTACACCGCCTGTCAAGGGGATAACGTCACTCTCAGGTGAGTGCAGACACCTTCCCCCCGCGCTGTCACTGCCCCGAGGAGACGTCTCCATCTACTGCCAACACTTCCTCCCAGGGACGCTATAATTACTGCCGCTCCCCGGCCTGGCACACTGTGCCGCAGCTTCTGCTGTCTTCAGCTTTTTAGGGTCTGACAACCACCAGAAATGAAATATTCATGGAGGCGAAAATTGGGCTCAAATGCAAAATCTGTACATGACCCCCAACATTTTATATGGAGCCTCAAAACTCCAGGGTCCCTCTCTACCCTGTTTCTTTAGGTCTTAAGGCAGTGATGGCTAACCTATGGCACTGGTGCCAGAGGTGGCACTCGGAGCCCTTTCTGTGGGCACTCAGGCCATCACCAGAGATGACTCCAGGTATCTTCCTGCAGTCCCAGATAGCCCAGGACTTGCTGTGCACAGAGGTATTTTAAAGTGACAGGACTACCTGGGACTATTATCTGCTTTATTGGTGTCCTCGCTGCTGGTATCAATGAAAACTGTGACAGAGAAGGGAGTATAAATCACAAATTAAATTTCTGTGTTGGCTCTTTGCGATAAATAAGCGGGTCTTTGTTGTAGTTTGGGCACTCGGCCTCTAAAAGGTTCGCCATCACTGTCTTAAGGTGTTCCGTTAGTAGAATGTTCAAATATTTACACTCTGAGAAGATACTTTGTATCCAGCGGGAAACTTCAGACATCAGATTCCAGAAGGATCAGGGTGACCACCACCAATGGCTGATCCCTTTAAGGGAACCTACCAAGTAGACAGCAGCCAGTGTCATGTATTGTCCCTGGAGAGATGTGTCATCAGACCTTTGTGTCTGTTGTTAGTAGCAGCAGGACTGTGATACATGGTTTTATATTCCAGGACTGGGGGTGGGTCCTCACACTGCTGTGCTCTGTGCTCTCTTCAGTAAGTGTTATGTATTGTCCGTATAGAAATGTGTTAGCATAACCTTGTGTATGTTGTTGGTAGCAGCAGGACTGTGATATATGGTTTTATATTCCAGGACTAGGGGTGGGTCCTCACACTGCTGTGCTCTGTGCTCTCTTCAGTAAGTGTTATGTATTGTCCGTATAGAAATGTGTTAGCATAACCTTGTGTATGTTGTTGGTAGCAGCAGGACTGTGATATATGGTTTTATATTCCAGGACTAGGGGTGGGTCCTCACACTGCTGTGCTCTGTGCTCTCTTCAGTAAGTGTTATGTATTGTCCGTATAGAAATGTGTTAGCATAACCTTGTGTATGTTGTTAGTAGCAGCAGGACTGTGATACATGGTTTTATATTCCAGGACTGGGAGTAGGTCCTCACACTGCTGTGCTCTGTGCTCTCTTCAGCAAGTGTTATGTATTGTCCGTATAGAAATGTGTAGCATAACCTTGTGTATGTTGTTAGTAGCAGCAGGACTGTGATACATGGTTTTATATTCCAGGACTGGGGGTGGGTCCTCACACTGCTGTGCTCTGTGCTCTCTTCAGTAAGTGTTATGTATTGTCCGTATAGAAATGTGTTAGCATAACCTTGTGTATGTTGTTAGTAGCAGCAGGACTGTGATATATGGTTTTATATTTCAGGACTGGGGACGGGTCCTCACACTGCTTTGCTCTGTGCTCTCTTCAGCAAGTGTTATGTATTGTCCGTATAGAAATGTGTTAGCATAACCTTGTGTATGTTGTTGGTAGCAGCAGGACTGTGATACATGGTTTTATATTCCAGGACTGGGGACGGGTCCTCACACTGCTGTGTTCTGTGCTCTCTTCAGCAAGTGTTATGTATTGTCCATATAGAAATGTGCTAGCATAACCTTGTGTATGTTGTAGGTAGCAGCAGGACTGTGATATATGGTTTTATATTCCAGGACTGGGGGTGGGCCCTCACACTGCTGTGCTCTGTGCTCTCTTCAGCAAGTGTTATGTATTGTCCGTATAGAAATGTGTTAGCATAACCTTGTGTATGTTGTTGGTAGCAGCAGGACTGTGATATATGGTTTTATATTCCAGGACTAGGGGTGGGTCCTCACACTGCTGTGCTCTGTGCTCTCTTCAGTAAGTGTTATGTATTGTCCGTATAGAAATGTGTTAGCATAACCTTGTGTATGTTGTTGGTAGCAGCAGGACTGTGATATATGGTTTTATATTCCAGGACTGGGGGTGGGTCCTCACACTGCTGTGCTCTGTGCTCTCTTCAGTAAGTGTTATGTATTGTCCGTATAGAAATGTGTTAGCATAACCTTGTGTATGTTGTTGGTAGCAGCAGGACTGTGATACATGGTTTTATATTCCAGGACTGGGGGTGGGTCCTCACACTGCTGTGCTCTGTGCTCTGTTCAGTAAGTGTTATGTATTGTCCGTATAGAAATGTGTTAGCATAACCTTGTGTATGTTGTTGGTAGCAGCAGGACTGTGATATATGGTTTTATATTCCAGGACTAGGGGTGGGTCCTCACACTGCTGTGCTCTGTGCTCTCTTCAGTAAGTGTTATGTATTGTCCGTATAGAAATGTGTTAGCATAACCTTGTGTATGTTGTTAGTAGCAGCAGGACTGTGATACATGGTTTTATATTCCAGGACTGGGAGTAGGTCCTCACACTGCTGTGCTCTGTGCTCTCTTCAGCAAGTGTTATGTATTGTCCGTATAGAAATGTGTAGCATAACCTTGTGTATGTTGTTAGTAGCAGCAGGACTGTGATACATGGTTTTATATTCCAGGACTGGGGGTGGGTCCTCACACTGCTGTGCTCTGTGCTCTCTTCAGTAAGTGTTATGTATTGTCCGTATAGAAATGTGTTAGCATAACCTTGTGTATGTTGTTAGTAGCAGCAGGACTGTGATATATGGTTTTATATTTCAGGACTGGGGACGGGTCCTCACACTGCTTTGCTCTGTGCTCTCTTCAGCAAGTGTTATGTATTGTCCGTATAGAAATGTGTTAGCATAACCTTGTGTATGTTGTTGGTAGCAGCAGGACTGTGATACATGGTTTTATATTCCAGGACTGGGGACGGGTCCTCACACTGGTGTGTTCTGTGCTCTCTTCAGCAAGTGTTATGTATTGTCCATATAGAAATGTGCTAGCATAACCTTGTGTATGTTGTAGGTAGCAGCAGGACTGTGATATATGGTTTTATATTCCAGGACTGGGGGTGGGTCCTCACACTGCTGTGCTCTGTGCTCTCTTCAGCAAGTGTTATGTATTGTCCGTATAGAAATGTGTTAGCATAACCTTGTGTATGTTGTTGGTAGCAGCAGGACTGTGATATATGGTTTTATATTCCAGGACTAGGGGTGGGTCCTCACACTGCTGTGCTCTGTGCTCTCTTCAGTAAGTGTTATGTATTGTCCGTATAGAAATGTGTAGCATAACCTTGTGTATGTTGTTAGTAGCAGCAGGACTGTGATATATGGTTTTATATTCCAGGACTGGGGGTGGGTCCTCACACTGCTGTGCTCTGTGCTCTCTTCAGTAAGTGTTATGTATTGTCCGTATAGAAATGTGTAGCATAACCTTGTGTATGTTGTTGGTAGCAGCAGGACTGTGAAATAATGATTTGTTTGTAGGTAAGGTGGCATGTCCCCACACTGTTGTGCTCTTTGCTCTCTGCATTGAAATACTCCACAGCCTCTTACCTCTGTTCTGTTACAACTTTTACTCAGAACACAGCAGTGTGAGGGCACGCCCCCAGGTGCACCCAGGAAAAGCTAAAATCTTGGGATGAAAAATCTATTTTTTGTCACAGTCCTACTACTTCACTTTTGTGTATGTTGTCAGTAGCAGTAGAACTGAGACAAATAATGGATTTATATTTCAGGATTGTAGCTTACTAGGGTTGTGTCCTCACACTGCTGTGTTCTATGTATTGTACTGATACACACCATATCCCTCCTGCACTTTATAACTGCTGTAGTATTCAACCAGAAGCCTACAACAGCCATAGCACTAACAACATACACAAAGGTCTGATTACATATTTCTCCTGGGACAATACCTAACACTGGCTGCAGAAGGCACAGCAGTGTGAGGACACGCCCTCAGTGCACTTGGAGAAGCTACAATCCTGGAATATAAATCCTTATATCACAGTCCTGCTGCTACTAACAATAAACACAAAGGTCTAATTGCACATCTCATCTGGGACAGTACCCAAAACTTTCTGCAGAGAGTGCAGAGCATGCAGAGCACAGCAGTCTAAGGACACCTCCATTTCACTTAGAGAAGCTACAATCCTGGAATATAGATCCTTATATCACAGTCCTGACACTACAAACAATAAACACAAAGGTCTGATTGCACATCTCATCTGGGACAGTACCCAAAACTTTCTGCAGAGAGCACAGAGCACAGCAGTGTGAGGACACGCCCCCATTGCACTTGGAGAAGCTACAATCCTGGAATATAAATCCATATTTCACAGTTCTGCTGCTACTCACAATATTTACAAAGGTCTGATTACACATCTCTCCAGGAACAATAGCTAACACTGTTTGCAGAGAACACAGAGCACAGCAGTGTGAGAATACAACCTGAGCAGCTGCAATCCTGGAATATAAATCCATATATCACAGTCCTTATGCTACTAACAACACACACAAGGGTTACATGATACAATATCTACCAGTCTCTGGAGTCTCCCTTTAAGAAGCCCCTCCCACCCCCTGATTAGCCTGCGTGTCAGTGATAACCGCCTCCCTAGCATTCTATTCGCTGTCCAGTATTTTGGGACTTCTCCAGTCATTTGTTACCAGTTGATACGTTGCAGATCTCAGCGTTTTCGGGATTGCGGATCATTACTGTCGCTCTTCACATTGTGAATGAATATTTTGATTTGGCTTTCTCCCACACAACAATAGACGAGTGATGCCCACCCATGAGACATCTGTGGGGTCACCCGCCCTCCGCCCCTCCGCTGCTTGTATTGTCATTTGTTTCCGAATTCCTGTGGCCCAGAACACGCCGGCAGCTGCGGCCGCAGCATCATAGGGGCTGTTTGTTTGGGGACAATCGAAAACCTCAACTCTTCTTATTGTCCCAAAATTATGATGAGCGCAGGAAAAGCTGTGTAAAAAAAAATTATACTCTAGTCCCATCCAAAGCTGCGGTCGCAATCATTGATTTCCATGAGAACCGTGTAATACTCCCTTTCTCCTGCAGGGGTGCTGTAGGCAGTATTTAGATCACTGCTTCGTTGTAGGGGGCAGGATACTGTATGGTCACTTTTTTGGGTGCTCCTGCATCTATACACATAGGCAAGGACTTTTTGTTAGAGTGTATCATAAATGTTGTAGCAAAATATTGCATCAGATGCTAAAGCTCATCATCCTGTCCGGGGTTGTTTTTGCAGCCTGTGATGAAAGCTCCTAAATTCAGGAGGACCAGGGCATGTAATACTCCATTTCCCCTGTGGGGTGCTGTAGGGGAACTGAATACTTGTTATTCTTAGACCGCAGCTTCATTTTAGGGGACAGGAGACGCCGTGATGCATTTTTGGGGGTGATTTTTCCCCAATTTGTAATTTTGCACACTGGGGAACCCTTGCAGGGTGCATCGCAGGGGCTTTTTGGTACAGTGTACCATGACATCATATTAAATATGGCATCAAATTTATGGTAAAGCTCATCATCCTGTTGGGGGTTGTAGTTTCACAGCAGATGAGATGTTGCTCTTGTAGTTAAAGTCTGGAGGATCCAGGACTTGTGATACTTCATTTCCCCTCCGGGGGCGCTGTAGGAGGACTGAATACTGTCTATTCTCAGATTACTGGGGGCAAGAGATTCTTGGGGGGCTCTTCTACCATATAGTAATGTTCCACAGTGGGGACCCCTTGGGTTGCTCTTTAAAGGGCATCTACCACCAGGATGAAAGGATGTATGCAAATGAGCCTGAGGGGCTCCAGGCTCCATTAACACCTATGGAGCCTGGAGCCCCTCAGGCTCATTAGCATACAGCCCTTCAGCCTGGTGGTAGATGCCCTTTAAGGCATGTATGCCTGTATGTTGGGGGTTGTAGTCACGCAGCAGGAGGGGTAGTCCTGCCCTCATTGATGTCCTCCTAATGGTGGTTAATCCGTTATCAGTACGCAGGGACCCTGCGCTCTCATGGAGGCCCCTGTCCGCCCCCCGGCACCTACCTCGCCCGTCCACGTATCCAATCCATTTGGTGTCAATGTTTCCTTCACACTTAATTCTAATTAATTGGATCCATCTTTCCCTGGATATGAAGCATGGGGGGAGGGGCGGATGATAACGAAGCAGCGCCTCTCGTTAGGCAGGAGCTCTCATTACTGGCTGATTTATTATTAGTGTCATGTACCTGCCGCCGCCAGGAGAAGCCATTCCTGTTTACTAATGACTGGAGATGTAGCAGAGCTGAGGCTGTCAGCCAGTAAACCTACCGCCCCCAACAATCTTAAAGGGGTTGTACAGGATTAGAAATAAACATGGCTGTCTGACTAACAGCGCCCCCACATCTACTGGTCGTATATGGTACTGCAGCTCAGTGCCATTCACTGTAATGGAGGCGGGATGCAATACCAGGCATGGACAGGGGTGGCGCCGGCTTTGAAAGAAAAATGATGTTTCCTAATCCCGGACAACCCCTTTAATGGAAAAGGTTCACATCTGGCAAGTGACAAAATGAGCAAAATACTGCAGCTGTAGATGTGACTGGAGCACTTTTGTATGTGCTTTGGATGTGACTGGAGTGTATGCTGCTGCTTTGGATGTGGCTGGAGTGTATGCTGCTGCTTTGGATGTGGTTGAAGTGTATGATGCTGCTTTGGATGTGGCTGGAGTGTATGATGCTGCATTGGATGTGACTGGAGTGTATGATGCTGCTTTGGATGTGGCTGGAGTGTATGATGCTGCTTTGGATGTGGCTGGAGTGTATGATGCTGCTTTGGATGTGACTGGAGTGTATGAAGCTACATTGGATGTGGCTGGAGTATATGATGTTGCTTTGGATGTGGCTGGAGTGTATGATGCTGCTTTGGATGTGACTGGAGTGTATGAAAATACATTGGATGTGGCTGGAGTATATGATGTTGCTTTGGATGTGACTGGAGTGTATGATGCTGCTTTGGATGTGGCTGGAGCGTATGATGCTGCTTTGGATGTGGTTGAAGTGTATGATGCTGCTTTGGAAGTGGCTGGAGTGTATGATGCTGCTTTGGATGTGACTGGAGTGTATGAAGCTACATTGGATGTGGCTGGAGTATATGATGTTGCTTTGGATGTGGCTGGAGTGTATGATGCTGCTTTGGATGTGACTGGAGTGTATGAAAATACATTGGATGTGGCTGGAGTGTATGATGCTGCTTTGGATGTGGCTGGAGTATATGATGTTGCTTTGGATGTGACTGGAGTGTATGAAGCTACATTGGATGTGGCTGGAGTATATGATGTTGCTTTGGATGTGACTGGAGTGTATGATGCTGCTTTGGATGTGGCTAGAGTGTATGATGCTGCTTTGGATGTGGCTGGAGTGTATGATGCTGCTTTGGATGCGGCTGGGGTGTACGATGCTGCTTTGGATGTGGCTGGAGTGTATGATGCTGCTTTGGATGTGGCTGGTGCCTATGATGCTGCTTTGGATGTGGTTGGAGCGTATGATGCTGCATTGGATGTGACTGGAGTGTATGATGCTGCTTTGGATGTGGCTGGAGTGTATGATGCTGCTTTGGATGTGGCTGGAGTGTATGATGCTGCTTTGGATGTGGCTGGAGTGTATGATGCTGCTTTGGATGTGTCCAGAGTGTATGATGCTGCATTGGATGTGGCTGGAGTGTATGATGCTGCTTTGGATGTGGCTGGAGTGTATGATGCTGCTTTGGATGTGACTGGAGCCTATGATGCTGCTTTGGATGTGGTTGGAGCGTATGATGCTGCATTGTATGTGACTGGAGTGTATGATGCTGCTTTGGATGTGGCTGGAGTGTATGATGCTGCTTTGGATGTGGCTGTAGTGTATGATGCTGCACTGGATGTGACTGGAGTGTATGATGCTGCTTTGGATGTGGCTGGAGCCTATGATGCTGCTTTGGATGTGGTTGGAGCGTATGATGCTGCATTGGATGTGACTGGAGTGTATGATGCTGCTTTGGATGTGACTGGAGTGTATGATGCTGCTTTGGATGTGGCTGCAGTGTATGATGCTGCTTTGGATGTGGCTGGAGTGTATGATGCTGCTTTGGATGTGACTGGAGCCTATGATGCTGCTTTGGATGTGGTTGGAGCGTATGATGCTGCATTGGATGTGACTGGAGTGTATGATGCTGCATTGGATGTGACTGGAGTGTATGATGCTGCTTTGGATGTGGCTGGAGTGTATGATGTTGCTTTGGATGTGGCTGCAGTGTATGATGCTGCTTTGGATGTGGCTGTAGTGTATGATGCTGCACTGGATGTGACTGGAGTGTATGATGCTGCTTTGGATGTGGCTGGAGCCTATGATGCTGCTTTGGATGTGGTTGGAGCGTATGATGCTGCATTGGATGTGACTGGAGTGTATGATGCTGCTTTGGATGTGACTGGAGTGTATGATGCTGCTTTGGATGTGGCTGCAGTGTATGATGCTGCTTTGGATGTGGCTGCAGTGTATGATGCTGCTTTGGATGTGGCTGGAGTGTATGATGCTGCTTTGGATGTGGCTGGAGTGTATGATGCTGCTTTGGATGTGGCTGGAGTGTATGATGCTGCTTTGGATGTGGCTGGAGCCTATGACGCTGCTTTGGATGTGACTGGAGTGTATGATGCTGCTTTGGATGTGGCTGGAGTGTATGATGCTGCTTTGGATGTGGCTGGAGTGTATGATGCTGCTTTGGATGTGGCTGGAGTGTATGATGCTGCTTTGGATGTGGCTGGAGCCTATGACGCTGCTTTGGATGTGACTGGAGTGTATGATGCTGCTTTGGATGTGGCTGGAGCGTATGATGCTGCTTTGGATGTGGCTGGAGTGTATGATGCTGCTTTGGATGTGACTGGAGTGTATGATGCTGCTTTGGATGTGGCTGGAGCGTATGATGCTGCTTTGGATGTCGCTGGAGTGTATGATGCTGCTTTGGATGTGGCTGGAGTGTATGATGCTGCTTTGGATGTGACTGGAGTGTATGATGCTGCTTTGGATGTGGCTGGAGTGTATGATGCTGCTTTGGATGTGGCTGGAGTGTATGATGCTGCTTTGGATGTGACTGGAGCATGTAACATAACTTATAATCAGCCTTCGTGGATCTCCTCCTGGTTTTTGTCGTATTTCACTCTTTGATGGACGCAGCCTTGAGAAAAATTGGTGTAAATGGATCCATCATAAAACGGAGCAAAACTGTAACAAATTGCTGCTATTATTTTTTCCCGTCATAATATCACAAATGGAAAATTATCCATAAATCAGCGCTGAGAGGAGAAGAACCCACAGATCCGGGACTGCCAATACCAGGGGTGGGGGCACCCAGTACCAGCTCATCAGCAGTCATTGTCTGTGTGCCCCCCACCCCCACCCTATAGGACAGACCCCAGGACCCCTATTATAGAAACATCAGCACCCCAATGCATTCTGGGGAAATCTGAAGGTTACAAGTCTGTCAGATACCATACAATGAAAGTGTCAGTCTCCACTGCTGTTCTGGTATTATATTCTCTAACCTGGAAAATCAGTATAAACTAACTGCATCAGCTGTTGGTTAAAAAAAGAGCTTGTACTCTGTGTCAGTCTACACTGCGCCTGGAATTATATTCACAAATCAGTGTAAACAGAACATATGAGACCAAAACTACTCTATAACATTGCAGCTGATCAGAGGGGATGCAGCACTGGCATAGATCTTGGTTCATGAAAAGAAATATAGCATACTGCCATACAGTGATAATCCAGAGGCTCCATCCAGGGCTCCATCCAGGGCTCCATCCAGGGGCACCATCCAGGGCTCCATCCAGGGGCTCCATCCAGGGGCTCCATCCAGGGCTTCATCCAGGGCTCCATCCAGGGGCTCCATCCAGGGCTCCATCCAGGGGCTCCATCCAGGGCTTCATCCAGGGCTCCATCCAGGGGCACCATCCAGGGCTCCATCCAGGGGCTCCATCCAGGGGCTCCATCCAGGGCTTCATCCAGGGCTCCATCCAGGGGCTCCATCCAGGGGCTCCATCCAGGGGCTCCATCCAGGGCTTCATCCAGGGCTCCATCCAGGGGCACCATCCAGGGCTCCATCCAGGGGCTCCATCCAGGGGCTCCATCCAGGGCTTCATCCAGGGCTCCATCCAGGGGCTCCATCCAGGGGCTCCATCTAGGGGCTCCATCCAGGGCTTCATCCAGGGCTTCATCCAGGGACTCCATCCAGGGCTTCATCCAGGGACTCCATCCAGGCGCTTCATCCAGGGGCTCCATCCAGGGACTCCATCCAGGCGCTTCATCCAGGGGCTCCATCCAGAGGCTCCATCCAGGGGCTCCATCCAGGCGCTTCATCCAGGGGCTCCATCCAGAGGCTCCATCCAGGGGCTCCATCCAGAGGCTCCATCCAGGGGCTCCATCCAGGGGCTCCATCTAGGGGCTCCATCCAGGGGCTCCGTCCAGGGCTTCATCCAGGGGCTCCGTCCAGGGCTTCATCCAGGGGCTCCATCTAGGGGCTCCATCCAGGGGCTCCATCCAGAGGCTCCATCCAGGGGCTCCATCCAGGGGCTCCATCTAGGGGCTCCATCCAGGGGCTCCATCCAGGGGCTCCGTCCAGGGCTTCATCCAGGGGCTCCGTCCAGGGCTTCATCCAGGGGCTCCATCTAGGGCTTCATCCAGGGGCTCCATCTAGGGCTTCATCCAGGGCTCCATCCAGGGGCTCCATCCAGGGCTCCATCCAGGGGCTCCATCCAGGGCTTCATCCAGGGCTCCATCCAGGGGCACCATCCAGGGCTCCATCCAGGGGCTCCATCCAGGGGCTCCATCCAGGGCTTCATCCAGGGCTCCATCCAGGGGCTCCATCCAGGGGCTCCATCCAGGGGCTCCATCCAGGGCTTCATCCAGGGCTCCATCCAGGGGCACCATCCAGGGCTCCATCCAGGGGCTCCATCCAGGGGCTCCATCCAGGGCTTCATCCAGGGCTCCATCCAGGGGCTCCATCCAGGGGCTCCATCTAGGGGCTCCATCCAGGGCTTCATCCAGGGCTTCATCCAGGGACTCCATCCAGGGCTTCATCCAGGGACTCCATCCAGGCGCTTCATCCAGGGGGCTCCATCCAGGGACTCCATCCAGGCGCTTCATCCAGGGGCTACATCCAGAGGCTCCATCCAGGGGCTCCATCCAGGCGCTTCATCCAGGGGCTCCATCCAGAGGCTCCATCCAGGGGCTCCATCCAGAGGCTCCATCCAGGGGCTCCATCCAGGGGCTCCATCTAGGGGCTCCATCCAGGGGCTCCGTCCAGGGCTTCATCCAGGGGCTCCGTCCAGGGCTTCATCCAGGGGCTCCATCTAGGGGCTCCATCCAGGGGCTCCATCCAGAGGCTCCATCCAGGGGCTCCATCCAGGGGCTCCATCTAGGGGCTCCATCCAGGGGCTCCATCCAGGGGCTCCGTCCAGGGCTTCATCCAGGGGCTCCGTCCAGGGCTTCATCCAGGGGCTCCATCTAGGGCTTCATCCAGGGGCTCCATCTAGGGGCTCCATCCAGGGGCTCCATCCAGGGCTCATAGCTCCGGACGTGTATAAAATATGGATAATAAGATATTTACTACTTTTAAGTATCTTCTTGTTAATGAACGGCCTCACGTTTATTATCTGCTCTTTGCTGTTAATGAAAAATGCATAATTGGCAGCGTTTTCACCCTTTCCAGGGATGGTTTGCTGACGACTTGGTGCATTGGAGCGTGTGACATATTGCCCCTATGACCCCAGGGGCGCCGCGTGTACCGCATCTGAATACACTATAATTCGCACTATACTGTGCCCAAATAATCCCACTATACTGTGCCCAAATATTCCCACTATACTGTTCCCAAATATTCCCACTATACTGTTCCCAAATATTCCCACTATGCTGTGCCCAAATAATCCCTCTATACTGTGCCCAAATATTTCCACTATACTGTGCCCAAATATTCCCACTATACTGTGCCCAAATATTCCCACTATACTGTGCCAAAATATTCCCACTATACTGTGCCCAAATATTCCCACTATACTGTGCCCAAATATTCCCACTATACTGTGCCCAAATATTCCCACTATACTGTGGCCAAATATTCCCACTATACTGTGCCCAAATATTCCCACTATACTGTGCCCAAATATTCCCACTATACTGTGCCCAGATATCCCCACTATACTGTGCCCAAATATTCCCACTATACTGTGCCCAAATAATCCCACTATACTGTGCCCAAATATTCCCACTATACTGTGCCCAAATATTCCCACTATACTGTTCCCAAATAATCCCACCATACTGTGCCCAAATAATCCCACCTTACTGTGCCCAAATAATACCACCATACTGTGCCCAAATATTCCCACTATACTGTGCCCAAATATTCCCACTATACTGTGCCCAAATAATCCCACTATACTGTGCCCAAATATTCCCACTATACTGTGCCCAAATATTCCCACTATACTGTGCCCAAATAATCCCACTATACTGTGCCCAAATATTCCCACTATACTGTGCCCAAATAATCCCACTATACTGTGCCCAAATATTCCCACTATACTGTGCCCAAATATTCCCACTATACTGTGCCCAAATAATCCCACTATACTGTGCCCAAATATTCCCACCATACTGTGCCCAAATATTCCCACTATACTGTGCCCAAATATTCCCACTATACTGTGCCCAAATAATCCCACTATACTGTGCCCAAATATTCCCACTATACTGTGCCCAAATATTACCACTATACTGTGCTCAAATATTCCCACTATACTGTGCCCAAATAATCCCACTATACTGTGCCCAAATAATCCCACTATACTGTGCCCAAATATTCCCACTATACTGTGCCCAAATATTCCCACTATACTGTGCTCAAATATTCCCACTATACTGTGCCCAAATAATCCCACTATACTGTGCCCAAATAATCCCACTATACTGTGCCCAAATAATTCCACTATACTGTGCCCAAATATTCCCACTATACTGTGCCCAAATATTCCCACCATACTGTGCCCAAATATTCCCACTATACTGTGCCCAAATATTCCCACTATACTGTGCCCAAATATTCCCACTATACTGTGCCCAAATAATCCCACTATACTGTGCCCAAATATTCCCACTATACTGTGCCCAAATATTCCCACTATACTGTGCCCAAATAATCCCACCATACTGTGCCCAAATATTCCCACTATACTGTGCCCAAATATTCCCACTATACTCTGCCCAAATAATCCCACTATACTGTGCCCAAATATTCCCACTATACTGTGCCCAAATAATCCCACTATACTGTGCCCAAATATTCCCACTATACTGTGCCCAAATAATCCCACTATACTGTGCCCAAATATTCCCACTATACAGTGCCCAAATATTCCCGCTATACTGTGCCCAAATATTCCCGCTATACTGTGCCCAAATATTCCCGCTATACTGTGCCCAAATATTCCCGCTATACTGTACCCAAATATTCCCACTATACTGTGCCCAAATAATCCCACTATACTGTGCCCAAATAATCCCACTATACTGTGCCCAAATAATCCCACCATACTGTGCCCAAATATTCCCACTATACTGTGCCCAAATATTCCCACTACACTGTGGTGCCATTATACAGTATGTCCCCATACCTTGTACTATATGGCGCTATTATATTTCCCCACACTTTGTACTATATGGCGCTATTATATTTCCCCATACCTTGTACTATATGGCGCTATTATATTTCCCCACACTTTGTACTATATGGCGCTATTATATTTCCCCACACTTTGTACTATATGGCGCTATTATATTTCCCCACACTTTGTACTATATGGCGCTATTGGTTTCTGTTTTCATCACTGACACTATATGGCGCCATTATATTTCCTGGTTATATTTGTACACACTTGCTTGGCTTTCCTTAGACCTCCTGGGACTATGAGGCGGTATTATAATTATGTCGCTATAACCCGTATATTGTGGGTAATCTCTGGCAGGTCCTGGTCCAGCGGCGGTCAGTGAATGGGTTATATATAGCGCTCCTGAGTGTCCGGGCAGAGCGCCCCCCTGTGGTCGCCCTTCTATTCATCAGTCCAGTGTTTTGTGAAGTAAAGTATAAGAGCCCCTCGGGCCCCGGCAGAAGTGTAAGTAATAACGTGCGGGTCCTTTCATGATCCTGCGGTCAATGCAATCGCTAAAAATAGTCCTGACGGACTCCGCAGGGCGGTCACAAAGCGCCGGGGCCACGGGGAGCAGACACACGGAGAATAGGCGCTCGCCACTGCCCGAGGAAACTTGCCGCTCCATTGTCATCGCCGCACAACTGCTTAGCAGATTGGAAAGCAGCAGAAACAAGGGAATTAAAGGCTGAACACATGCGGCTGCAAACCCACCGCGAGCGCAAAGGCGAAGATTAACCTCCTAGTCACAGCCGGCACATAGGAACCTGCATGTAGCAGAGCTGAACCCGCGCTTTACACCGATAAACATTATGTGTTGTGTGATTCCAGTCTTCTACATCAATATTGGATGTACAGATGTAGCAGAGCTGAACCCGCGCCTTACACCCATAAACACTATGCGTCGTGTGATTCCAGTCTTCTACATCAATATCGGCTGTACAGATGTAGCAGAGCTGAACCCGCGCCTTACACCCATAAACACTATGCGTCGTGTGATTGTAGTCTTCTACATCAATATCGGATGTACAGATGTAGCAGAGCTGAACCCGCGCCTTACACCCATAAACACTATGCGTCGTGTGATTGTAGTCTTCTACATCAATATTGGATGTACAGATGTAGCAGGGCTGAACCCGCGCTGCAGCTTTATGTGTGTCGGGTGACAAACTCGACTCTCTGCTGCCTCTGCTACATGTGACAAGCTCTGCCAGCTCTGGGGGATGAGTGATGAGGTGTTTGTTAAGGTTTCATGCCATTCTAACTATCAGTTTATTGCATATTTATGCCCCTTTTATTATAATGTAATGTAAATTTCGGGATAATCACAGTGTGCCCCCTGCTGGCCAGAAACTGGTAAAGCTATTAAGCAGATGGAGGCGGCTCAGAGCATATTTCTGTATGATGCAAAGCAGCGACTTCTCAAAGCTGAAGGTTTGTTACAAATCAATGTATCCCAAGCATCTTCTATGTGATGTCCTGGACTGTAGACTGTTACATTGTAACGAGAGAGATTAGAGCTGCACAGAGGACTGATGTGTACAGAGACATGTGATAGGGAAAGAGGGTTCTCCTCATCATCCCCCATACTGAGAGCAGGCGGCAGGTCCAGAGAGGTCCAGCTATAGAGGCGGAGGGATGCAAGAGATGATCACCATATACAGTCCCAGAGCTCAGATCCCATGGAAGGAGTAATAAGAGGTCATGAGGAGAAACAAGAGGTGGGTGAGACAACACAGATCAAGGTAATATTCAGGAGAAAACAAAGGTATAGAGGATCATGTGGAGCAGAAGATGAGAAGATCAGGATGTGGATCAGAAGCAGATATAAAGAAGAAAGGTAACCGGGTCATGTGGACCTCTAGAAGAAGATGTGAAGAAGAGGATGAAGCACAAGAAGAAGATATGAAGAAGGTAACAGAGAATGATAAGATGTGAAGAAGAAGAAGAGAAAGTCGAGCACAAGAAGAAGAAGATGATGTGCAGCACAAGAAGATGAGAAGATCATGATGTGGAGCAGAAGCAGAAAGGTAACCGGGTTATGTGGTCCTCTAGAAGAAGATGTAAAGAAGAGGATGAAGAAGGTAACATAGAGAATGAGAAGATGTGAAGATGATGATGTGGAGCCCAAGAAGAAGATGTGAAAAAGAGGATGATGTGGGGAACAAGAGGAAGATGTGAAGAAGAGAAGGTGGAGCACAGGAAAGAGATGTGAAGAAGAAGATGATGTGGAGCAAAAGAAGATAAGAAGGAGAACATGGGGGGATATTTCTCAGCTTGGGTGCCAGCCGGTCATAAAAGCCCTTCCCTACGGCACCTCTGTATACATCCCCAGGCTAAGGTCTCCTGATGTACCTGGCAGGCTGCTGCAGCTACTAGCCAGTGTAGTTTTTTGCCATGCAAATCTTCAAGTTGAACATTCACACAGTCTCGGTAGTGTGCCAGACTGGGACTGTGGTAGAAGTAGTGATAAATGTCCCCCCTGATATGGAACACGAGACACGGAGAAGAAGATCATGTAGGACGCAAGAAGTTGTGAAGAAAAGATGATAAAGCTGTGAAGAAGAGGATGGAGTGGGGCACACGTAGATGTAAAGAAGAGGATGGAGTAGGGCACACATAGATGTGAAGAAGAGGATGGAGTGGGGCACACGTAGATGTAAAGAAGAGGATGGAGTGGGACACACGTAGATGTGAAGAAGAGGATGGAGTGGGGCACACGTAGATGTGAAGAAGAGGATGGAGTGGGGCGCAAGTAGATGTAAAGAAGAGGATGGAGTGGGGCACATGTAGATGTGAAGAAGAGGATGGAGTGGGGCGCAAGTAGATGTAAAGAAGAGGATGGAGTAGGGCACACATAGATGTGAAGAAGAGGATGGAGTGGGGCAGACGTAGATGTGAAGAAGAGGATGGAGTAGGGCACAAGTAGATGCAAAGAAGAGGATGGAGTAGGGCACACGTAGATGTGAAGAAGAGGATGGAGTGGGGCACACGTAGATGTGAAGAAGAGGATGGAGTGGGGCACACGTAGATGTGAAGAAGAGGATGGAGTGGGGCACACGTAGATATGAAGAAGAGGATGGAGTGGGGCACACGTAGATATGAAGAAGAGGATGGAGTGGGGCACCCGTAGATGTGAAGAAGAGGATGGAGTGGGACACACGTAGATGTGAAGAAGAGGATGGAGTGGGGCACACGTAGATGTGAAGAAGAGGATGGAGTGGGGCACATGTAGATGTGAGGAAGAGGATGGAGTGGGGCGCACGTAGATATGAAGAAGAGGATGGAGTGGGGCACACGTAGATATGAAGAAGAGGATGGAGTGGGGCACACGTAGATGTGAAGAAGAGGATGGAGTGGGACACACGTAGATGTGAAGAAGAGGATGGAGTGGGGCACACGTAGATGTGAAGAAGAGGATGGAGTGGGGCACATGTAGATATGAAGAAGAGGATGGAGTGGGGCACACGTGGATATGAAGAAGAGGATGGAGTGGGGCACACATAGATGTGAAGAAGAGGATGGAGTGGGACACACATAGATGTGAAGAAGAGGATGGAGTGGGACACACGTAGATGTGAAGAAGAGGATGGAGTGGGACACACGTAGATGTGAAGAAGAGGATGGAGTGGGGCGCAAGTAGATGTAAAGAAGAGGATGGAGTAGGGCACACATAGATGTGAAGAAGAGGATGGAGTGGGACACATGTAGATGTGAAGAAGAGGATGAAGTGGGGCACACGTAGATGTGAAGAAGAGGATGGAGTGGGGCAGATGTAGATGTGAAGAAGAGGATGGAGTGGGGCACACGTAGATGTGAAGAAGAGGATGGAGTGGGACACATGTAGATGTGAAGAAGAGGATGGAGTGGGGCAGATGTAGATGTGAGGAAGAGGATGGAGTGGGGCACACGTAGATGTGAAGAAGAGGATGGGTTGGGGCACATGTAGATGTGAAGAAGAGGATGGAGTGGGACACCCGTAGATGTGAAGAAGAGGATGGAGTGGGACACACGTAGATGTGAAGAAGAGGATGGAGTAGGGCACACATAGATGTGAAGAAGAGGATGGAGTGGGGCACACATAGATGTGAAGAAGAGGATGGAGTGGGGCACACGTAGATGTGAAGAAGAGGATGGAGTGGGGCACATGTAGATGTAAAGAAGAGGATGGAGTAGGGCACACATAGATGTGAAGAAGAGGATGGAGTGGGGCACACATAGATGTGAAGAAGAGGATGGAGTGGGGCACACGTAGATGTGAAGAAGAGGATGGAGTGGGGCACATGTAGATGTGCAGAAGAGGATGGAGTGGGGCACATGTAGATGTGAAGAAGAGGATGGAGTGGGGCACACGTAGATGTGAGGAAGAGGATGGAGTGGGGCACACGTAGATGTGAAGAAGAGGATGGAGTGGGGCACACGTAGATGTGAAGAAGAGGATGGAGTGGGGCACACGTAGATGTGAAGAAGAGGATGGAGTGGGGCACACATAGATGTGAAGAAGAGGATGGAGTGGGGCACACATAGATGTGAAGAAGAGGATGGAGTGGGGCACACGTAGATGTGAGGAAGAGGATGGAGTGGGGCACACGTAGATGTGAAGAAGAGGATGCAGTGGGGCACACGTAGATGTGATGAAGAGGATGGAGTGGGGCACACATAGATGTGAAGAAGAGGATGGAGTGGGGCACACGTAGATGTGAGGAAGAGGATGGAGTGGGGCAGACGTAGATGTGCAGAAGAGGATGGAGTGGGGCACATGTAGATGTGAAGAAGAGGATGGAGTGGGGCACATGTAGATGTGAAGAAGAGGATGGAGTGGGGCACACGTAGATGTGAAGAAGAGGATGGAGTGGGGCACACGTAGATGTGAAGAAGAGGATGGAGTGGGGCACACGTAGATGTGAAGAAGAGGATGGAGTGGGGCACACGTAGATGTGAGGAAGAGGATGGAGTGGGGCAGACGTAGATGTGCAGAAGAGGATGGAGTGCGGCACATGTAGATGTGAAGAAAAGGATGGAGTGGGGCACACATAGATGTAAAGAAGAGGATGGAGTGGGGCAGACGTAGATGTGAAGAAGAGGATGGAGTGGGGCACACATAGATGTGAAGAAGAGGTTGGAGTGGGGCACACGTAGATGTGAAGAAAAGGATGGAGTGGGGCACACGTAGATGTGAAGAAGAGGATGGAGTGGGGCGCATGTAGATCTAAAGAAGAGGATGGAGTGGGGCACACGTAGATGTGAGGAAGAGGATGGAGTGGGGCACACGTAGATGTGAAGAAGAGGATGGAGTGGGGCACACGTAGATGTGAAGAAGAGGATGGAGTGGGACACACGTAGATGTGAAGAAGAGGATGGAGTGGGGCACACGTAGATGTGAAGAAGAGGATGGAGTGGGGCACACGTAGATGTGAAGAAGAGGATGGAGTGGGGCACACGTAGATATGAAGAAGAGGATGGAGTGGGGCGCATGTAGATCTAAAGAAGAGGATGGAGTGGGGCACACGTAGATGTGAAGAAGAGGATGGAGTGGGGCACATGTAGATGTGAAGAAGAGGATGGAGTGGGGCACATGTAGATGTGAAGAAGAGGATGGAGTGGGGCACACATAGATGTGAAGAAGAGGATGGAGTGGGGCACATGTAGATGTGAAGAAGAGGATGGAGTGGGGCACACGTAGATATGAAGAAGAGGATGGAGTGGGGCGCATGTAGATCTAAAGAAGAGGATGGAGTGGGGCACACGTAGATGTGAAGAAGAGGATGGAGTGGGGCACACGTAGATATGAAGAAGAGGATGGAGTGGGGCGCACGTAGATCTAAAGAAGAAGGTAAAATGGAGAATGAGAAGATGTGAAGAAGAAGAGAAGTTGGAGTAGAATAAAAGAAGGAAAAGATATGAAGACGAGAAAGAGAATAATGAGGAGGAGACGATGTGATAAAAGGGCCACGAAAAAGATGATGATGTGAATATGACACGAGGAGAAGGAGATGATGAGCAGCAGATGACGATGTGTTACAGTCTGGGATATTTGTTCTCTGTTATGAGATTGACCTCTCTCAGATATCATCTCACACCCTCCGGTGGTCCTCCTCCTCCTCCTCCTGTTCCCTCACTATCTCCGCGTCTTCGCTCCCTGCAGAAGAAACAGATACAATTATTCCTCCTCCGCTGTTTGCCCGACAGATGTCAGACTAGAGAGTAATGCCAGCGCATGTACCCACAGGACGGCAGATGATCCACATCAACCCAACAGCTCGGCTGGCAGAGGAGACGACAGGCCGCGTCCTAGCGGCTCATACCGGAAGCCTCCCTGCGCAGAGGGTCTGACCTTATAACGAGACCACCCCATAACTAAGACTCCTATTAGGCAGAAGCCATTGAGTTATCTCTCGGTCGGCCATATTGGTTGTTGTCACCCATCTCTCCCGGGTGCGGATATAAGTAGTAAATCGCTGGATTGTTAACGAGACGTCTTCTATTTAATGGGAATTTTATAGATTTCGAGGGAATGTGCAGGCGATGACAATGCAGGGAGCGCTATCCGCTCATCCGCTCGCCTCTTTGTCAGCCGCTGGAGCAGAATCGCTTAGGCAGGTGTCACAATCCAGAGGGGAGAATTATCAGGAAATGACGCTCCTTTGTCATAGAAATCAATGTCGCTTTCAGAAGACGGGAGCGGGGGGGGGGGGGGGGATGAGCGCAGCCTGGCGACCCCTTACCCTTGGTACGTGTGGCGGCAGCGCTCATAACGCGGAGGAATCATCCATCAGGTCTCCTTTGCGGCAAAACTGTCCTGTCTTCCCTTCGCCCCGATGTTTTGATATAAATACCGGCACCTTCATAGGCAGACGGCGCCAGACATTACGCCTAATAAAGAACCGCCATAACTTTATTATTTTTACACCCCGCTAGAAAGGGATAGATGGCAGAAGGAATTCATACCGCAACGTAACAGCAGGCGATGGCGGGCGGAGGAAGGGGGGGTGACGGCTTTATGGGGCACATTCCGATAGAAAAACATCGGTCATTCCGCGGGAAGACAAATGATTGTTGATTGTGTGATTACACTGCAGCTGTGCGCCAACCTATATACAATCCTCCCAGGAAGGCCCCAAACATCTCCCGCTCCCGAGCCACCAATGCCGCATCTGCTTTACGAAATTGGCGACTTCCCCTTTAAATTTATCACAAGACGTAACAGGAGTGAGATGGCAACAAGGTCAAGTTGTAACATTGTGTCAGATCCAGTCTGATCCTAATCCTATTAGCCTAAAAGAGTTGTCATGCTACATTGTAGCACATACTGGCAGATCTTAAAGGGAATGTGTCAGCAGCTGTGACCCTGAGAGTGCGGAGCGTAGAGGAGATCTGATGTCATTGAGGAAGAGATGTGTAATCAGATCTCTGGGAATGTCGTTAGTAGCAGCAGGACTGTGTAATATGCATTTATGTTCTAGGTTTGTTGCTTCTCAAGAGCACTGGAGTGTGTGCTCACACTGCTGTGCTCTGTGCTTTCTAAGGGTGTCTTAGGTATTACCCCTGGAAGAATGTTTAATCTTACCTTTCTGTTTGTTGTTAGTAGCAGCAGGACTGTAAATCCTGCCATATTCCAGGATTGTGGTTCACTGGAGGTGTGTCCTCACACTGCTGTGCTCTGTGCTCTCTACAGCCAGTGTCAGTATTATCCCTGAACAGCTGTGTAAATATTCCTTTGTGTATTAACAACAGGACTGTGGAATATGGATTTGTTTTCCAGGATTGGAGCTTCTCCAAGTGCAATGGGGACGTGTCCTGACACTGCTGTGCTCTGTGCTCTCTGAAGCCAGTGTTAGTTATTGTCCCTGGAGGGCTGTGTAAACGTGCCTCTGTTTATGTTGTTAGTAGCTAAAGGATTGTGAAATATGAATCCATTTTCACGATTGTAATGCACTGGGGCTGTGTCCTCACACTGCTGTGCTCTGTGCTCTCTGCAGCCAGCGTTTAATTGTGGACCAGAATCTTTCCTACAGGCAGACATTCATCTAGGGGGTCCCAAAAATACTGGTCACAGAAAAGGGCGGGACTCAAAGTTTTTTTTATTTTATTTTTTTACAGAATGTTAGATTTCATGTTGCCTAGCAACCACCTGACTTCCTGTCCTGCAGAAACGGTGACAGGAAGTTGATTCTGCTGTACAGGAGACTGCCTCCCCGCGTGCAAAGACTGGTTTTAGTCTAAAGATTGGTGCAAAATAAAGCAAAAAAATGTAACTTTGGCAGAGGCGGCCATGTTTTCTCTGCCTCCGTTCACCGTCATTGTTGTCGTATATTATATATTATAAAATATGTTTCGCCATGAGCTGACCGCGGCGGCTCTCGCCATGATGAGTGGATGTGGCAGCTTCCTCCTGTTAGTTCATGTCGCTGTCAGAGGAAATCTCTTCTCTCGGGGATGAGATTGGCGGACGCGCCCGTCAGCGGGGATCACATACTTTATGCATCGGAGGCCTTGTTTAGGAGTTGAGAACACGATCGTCTCCCTCCGAGCCTCGCAGCCTCTTTCTTCCAGGGAATATCTAGCACACGGTGATGCAAGGACTTTTCCATGTTGATACGTGTTAGTCGTGTAGCGTTCGGAGGTAACAGAGCTCCGGGCGACGCCGAGTCCAGTTTGTTGCGCTGTGAGATTAGAGGACATCTACCAGCACTTCTTAAACTTCTTATTTTTTATGAAAAACGAAGGTTTCAAAAATTATGCAAATGAGAGATGCCATTGGAGCCTGGAGCCCCTCAAGCTCATTTGCATAAACTCTCAGTTCAGAGACGGGAAAGATTTATGATAATTGAACCGCCAAAAGATCTCATGATCCGAACTCATGTTCGGGCCCGTGTTGAACATTGGGGCTCATTTACTTACCCGGTCCTGTCGCGATCTCGCGGCGCGTTGTCCGGGTTCGGGTCTCGGGTTCTGCCTGGATTCAATAAGTTGTGCGCCCCCGATATCCAGTAGGTGTCGCTGCTGTGCCGAGGTCCACCGGAGTTCAGCTTCTTCTTCTCGGTGCATGTAAGCTCTTGATCTTGCGACACATTTTATTTTTTAAATTCCGCGGTTTCTCCGAATCCGGCAGGTTGTCCCCCCATTTCTGTTGCGTGAAAGCTGGCACAATTGCGCCAAAATCCGATCGCGTGCGCCAAAATCCCGGCGGAATTCGTCGGAAAACGGAAAAAACCTGACAAAAGTGCGGCCACGGAGCCCTTAGTAAATGAGCCCCAGTGTGTGGTTTGGTCCCTGAACCTGGATGGACTGTGTTAACTCTTTAACTGCCACTGGCAATGGCAGCGCTGAAGTCACGGGTGGCAACGATCCCCAGGAAAATGGTGGCAAGCGCATGCCGAGGGCATTTAAACATGCGGCACCGATCACAGGTGTCACCAGTTGCGATGGGCTTTTAGATTTGGGTCCCCGAGCCCAAACTCATCTTTCAGGTTCGAGTTTAACTGAATCATTTCATAAGATTCTAATGTAATGGGCTTTTCCGCAAGACAGACCGTTACATGCCCCGGAGCCACCGTCTCAGATCCCAACCAACGGCTCCTCTATCTCAGCTTCCAGGCCAAACATCCTAAACGCACACCATTATTTTTGGTGTCGATGCAGATTTTTGTCTATTTTCCCATTATCCGTTGATCCACGAGCCCCCGCCGCGTCCTGCCGCACACAACCAGACGCGCCGAGCTCAGCGTCGCTGACAATCTCCTGTTTATCTTGGCGGCTCAGGAAGCTAATGCGAGATGCGGGGAGGCGACAGTAGATGTGATTGCAGCCGCTCAGACCCGCCAGGGAAACATGTTTGGAGATGGAAGTTGCTTCTCAGACATAATACCAACAACACAGATACACAAAGAGGTGTCTATACCTCGCGGCCGTGCCTGGGAGGCGCCTGTTTGATGTTTATTTGCTGCAAGTCTCAGTGAAATTTATGTATATTTATGGAATTTACCGTCTCGACAGAGTCATTTACAGCGTACGTGCCGCCTAAATACCAGGATCCATGATGAAAACGCCGACCCGGAGGAGCTCAGGTGCGAAATACTCTACTGAAAGAAGAAAAATGACGCAAAGGAGTCTAATAAGACATAAAACTAACAAAATATGTAAAAATTGGGCTCCTCGTTTACTAAATTATATAACATTTTATATTGAGAACCAATAGCTTCAGTATTTTTGGATTCTCTAAGGCGCATGGTTAAGCCGTCGCCTACTTGACCCAGATAATGCTGCTATAACATCTCACACGCGTTTTATGAAACTTTTTGCAAGAAATACTGGCAAATTTTGAAAAATTTGCACGTCAAAAATTGGCTCTGTACAATATAAGCATTGGCCCTCGTGGTGGAGGAGCAAGAAATCCCAAATCTGTCATGAAAGCCAATTGTAGGAGCTGAAGTCATTGCCTCCCTTAATGTCAGGGGCAAAAGGGGCAATAAACTGTCCTTGAAAAGAGCCCCCCTCCCTATGATGATTTACAGTTTTGGACTCCCATCTAATTGTTGTATGGACCAGCAGTTGCCCATTAAACTCACAATTTCATTGCTAATTGTATCTATGGAATGAGATGTAAGACTAATGGGGATGAGACCGCCCACTAGGAAGAAGCCCCTCCCATGAGGAAGTTCTTTATACATGTGTTCATTTACCCTATTCCTGCCAACTTTTTCTGATAAACCAATCATGACCTTGTGTCCACCTGACCTGACCTCTAGCTAAGTTATTCTTTAGGGTTGTACTCCATCTGTCTTGACCTCTGCTTGACCACATCCTTTACCAGTCCTTATGGTGAAGTGCACCAGAATCTCTAGAACCTGGTGGTTCCACATATGGGGATTTACAGCCGATACATTACAAAATCACAAAATTACTAAATTTTGTGTTTTACCAAATATTCAACTTTTGAAGACTAAAGGAAAGTGGCACCCCTTCTGCAGGAGTGTGATGTTACACTGGGTGTCGCAAGCCAAACCCTTCTTCTGTACCAACAGTTTGTGTAAAAGCTGATTCCAGAATTGGTTGAAATTTGAAGTAGAAGTTGAAGAGCAACCCTTAGATTTTGAGTGGAGAGTCTACAGTCTACGAAGAGCACCATCAGATTGAAAAGTCATTCTGGGTCAGTAAGGGGGGGGGGGTTCTCCCATTTTTGCATTAACCCCAAAACCTACCATGGCTTCATTAAAATAAGTCTAATTTACAAGAGGGCAATTGATTCCGAAAACCTTGTGTCTCAGGAAACATGATCACTTGGACTGATGAGAAATTGGATTTGACGATGAATCTAGAAGAAGTAGATGTTCTAAGCTAATTACAAGGGAAGCTCTTTGAGAAGAATCTACATCTAACGTGGGACACCTTCAGGTTAGGAAATCAGGCCGATCTTTCTGTGGGACCCTCCCTTTTTTCTGCACACCCGAAGACCTATGAAGCACACGGCCACCATGGGGCTCTGTTGCTTCCAAATATGGCTATAGAATAACTTGAAGTAGAGTGATCCTTAAAGTTTATGGAAGGGTAAAAAGTAACTGCAGGTAAATAGTCAACAGAGGGCAACACCAGGTCGGGGATTCATCATGGCTTAGTATGGAAACCTTCCAAATCTCTGTAACTCCAGAGGAAGGTTACACCTCTTACTTGGTGGTAGGATGTCACCAAAGCCCTGGTCTACTAGGCTGACACTAGCCCTGGTGTGGAAGTCTACGGTCAGACAAGGTCATCACCAGGATGGGCAATTATCCTTGCTTGGTATGGCAGTTTCCTTCAGAGTAGATCCCAAGATACGTCTCCCCAGGCATCCAATTAGCATTGAATCCAGAAGTGGTAAATGTTTTAAGATGACTTTCCACTTCGGTGGTAGAAAAGGTAAGAGCTTGAAGATAGGTAGAAGGCCAACAAGTTCTTCTTGGGGGGGGGGGGGGGGGGAGAATAATCTAGTCTCCCAAGAAGAACTTGGTGGCCTTCTACCTATCTTCAAGCACCTGCCTTTTCTTATGGGTCAATAAGGAGGTTCTTCCTTTTTTCATTAAAATGGGGGCAAACTCACAAGGGGGCAATTGATTGCAAAAACCTTGTGTATCAGGAAACCGGATCACTTGGACTAATGAGAAATTGGATTCAATGCTAAATTAAGAAGATTTAGATGTTCTAAGTAGCTCTTTGAGGAATAATCTACATTTATCGTAGGGCACCTCCAGGTTAGGAAATCAGGCTGGTCTTTCTGTGGGACCCTCCTTCTTTCTGCACAACCCAAGACCCATGAAACACACGACCTACAAGGGGCTCTATTGAGGCAACAGAATAAGTTGAAGTTAAGTGCTGCTTAAAGTTTATGGAAGGGTAGAAAGTAGCTCTATGTAAACAGTTAACAGAGGGCACCACCAGGTCCTGGCCTAGTATGGAAACCTTCCTAATCTCTGTATACGGCAGATCCTTCTACATAAAGGAAGGTTATTTCTCTTCCTTGGTGGTGGGATGTCACCAAAGTCCTGACCTACTAGGCCAGTGGTGGCGAACCTATGGCACGGGTGCCAGAGGTGGCACTCAGAGCCCTTTCTGTGGGCACCCGGACCATTGCCCCAGCACACCAGACAGGATTCAAAGAATCTTCCTGCGGTTCCAAGCAACTTTAAAGGAAACCTACCACTTGTAGTGGCAGGTTTCCGATGGCAATACCGGGCACCAGCTCAGGGTGAGATCAGGGTGAGCTGGTGCCGAAGCTTATTTTAGTTAGTGTTTTAAACCGCGGTATCGCGGTTTAAAACACTTTTTAAACTTTATAGCCGGCGCAGGGAGGTACGCGCTCGGCGCTTACCATGCGCGCAGCTACATAGGAAGTGAATGAGAGCCGCGCGCATGGTAAGTGCCGAGCGCGTACCTACCTGCGCCGGCTATAAAGTTTAAAAAGTGTTTTAAACCGCGATACCGCGGTTTAAAACACTAACTAAAATAAGCTCCGGCACCAGCTCACCCTGATCTCACCCTGAGCTGGTGCTCGGTATTTCCATCTGAAACCTGCCACTACAAGTGGTAGGTTTCCTTTAAAGATGCTGCTTCAGTCCTTTATTAAAGTGATACTTACTTCGCTGCATGGGACTGTATGAAGAGGGAGAATGAGTATCTTTGGAAGACCTTCTGCTGGCCCCACGATTATCTGTGTGCAGAGGGACACTTGAAAGAAGCTAAAATGATGCACATTTTCCATCTTGTCCTCAGGAGGCCAGTATGATCGAAAGTTGTTGAAGAACAGGGAGCAATAAGTTAATGCTTTAATTTTTGGTTGGCACCTCGCGATAAATAAGGTGGGTTTTGGATTGCAGTTTGGGCACTCGGGCACCAAAAGGTTCACCATCACTGTACTAGGCGGACACTAGCTCTTGTGTGGAAGCCTACTGGCAGACCAGGTCATCCTCCAGCATTCGATCAGGGTTGGATCCAGAAGAGGTGGATGTTTGAAGATACGTAGAAGGTCAACAAGTTCTTCTGGGGAGAAGAGACAAGTCCTAGAAGAACTTGTTGGCCTTCTACCTATCTTCAAACATCTACCACTTCTGGTTTCAGAGCTGAACCTAGGATACCATGAGGTTATACGACTAATTCTTCTTCCTACACCCCAATACCTACACCGCAGATGACTGTAATAAGATAAATTGACCTACACGACAAGGTCCTAGTTCTGAATACCTGACGGCTCAAGGCACATGATTTATTTGGACTCACAAGAAACCAAGATCACGCTGAACCTCCATATCAAGCAACCACCAGGCGGGGAAAATACACAAGTGGCGGAATAATAACACATTGACGATGGAGTCCATAATCAATCATCCATTATGCATGTTAGTTATTTAGCACACAAAAACATCAATAGCCGGGCTCTCACCAAGATCCTCCCGCCGTGACCCAGGGTGGCCCGGGCATGAATAATTCATAGGAGGCAGGATTATCGTAAGCTCTGCTGCTTTACTTATCTATTACAGGGACATAGGTTAGGAATGTAATAAATTCCAGCAGTCCCAGGGATTACAGATCCATCATTTATTACCGATACACATGAATTAATCATGTCCAGGAGACTCTGCAGGTGTGTACGACGCCTTACCGCCGGAGTCACCGGGTAGCATGCTTCATACGTGTCCTGCATCTAGTGATACCAGAACTAGTAATGTACAAGGCACCAACAAGCTGCAGACATGGAGACCAATGGACAGAGAGAACAAGGTGGCCATAGGGGCAACCGGAAAGTCTGCCCAGCAATTGCCCCCCCGCCCCCCCTCATTAGACAGAAATAGAGCCACACATTGTAGCAGGAGGTGTATACTAGTGGCAGTGCATATTATAGCAGGAGGTGTATACTAGTAGCAGTGTATATTATAGGAGGAAGTGTATACTAGTAGCAGTGTATATTATAGGAGGAAGTGTATACTAGTAGCAGTGTATATTATAGGAGGAAGTGTATACTAGTGGCAGTGCATATTATAGGAGGAGGTGTATACTAGTGGCAGTGCATATTATAGCAGGAAGTGTATACTAGTGGCAGTGCATATTATAGCAGGAAGTGTATACTAGTAGCAGTGTATATTATAGGAGGAAGTGTATACTAGTGGCAGTGCATATTATAGGAGGAGGTGTATACTAGTGGCAGTGCATATTATAGGAGGAAGTGTATACTAGTGGCAGTGCATATTATAGCAGGAAGTGTATACTAGTAGCAGTGCATATTATAGCAGGAGGTGTATACTAGTGGCAGTGTATATTATAGGAGGAAGTGTATACTAGTAGCAGTGCATATTATAGGAGGAAGTGTATACTAGTGGCAGTGTATATTATAGCAGGAGGTGTATACTAGTAGCAGTGCATATTATAGCAGGAAGTGTATACTAGTAGCAGTGTATATTATAGCAGGAGGTGTATACTAGTAGCAGTGCATATTATAGCAGGAAGTGTATACTAGTAGCAGTGTATATTATAGCAGGAGGTGTATACTAGTGGCAGTGCATATTATAGGAGGAAGTGTATACTAGTGGCAGTGTATATTATAGGAGGAAGTGTATACTAGTGGCAGTGCATATTATAGCAGGAGGTGTATACTAGTAGCAGTGCATATTATAGCAGGGAGTGTATACTAGTGGCAGTGCATATTATAGGAGGAAGTGTATACTAGTGGCAGTGCATATTATAGGAGGAAGTGTATACTAGTGGCAGTGCATATTATAGGAGGAAGTGTATACTAGTGGCAGTGCATATTATAGCAGGAAGTGTATACTAGTAGCAGTGCATATTATAGGAGGAAGTGTATACTAGTGGCAGTGCATATTATAGGAGGAAGTGTATACTAGTGGCAGTGTATATTATAGCAGGGAGTATATACTAGTGGCAGTGCATATTATAGGAGGAAGTGTATACTAGTGGCAGTGCATATTATAGGAGGAAGTGTATACTAGTGGCAGTGCATATTATAGGAGGAAGTGTATACTAGTGGCAGTGCATATTATAGCAGGAGGTGTATACTAGTGGCAGTGCATATTATAGCAGGAAGTGTATACTAGTAGCAGTGCATATTATAGGAGGAAGTGTATACTAGTGGCAGTGCATATTATAGGAGGAAGTGTATACTAGTGGCAGTGTATATTATAGCAGGAGGTGTATACTAGTAGCAGTGCATATTATAGCAGGAAGTGTATACTAGTAGCAGTGTATATTATAGCAGGAGGTGTATACTAGTGGCAGTGCATATTATAGGAGGAAGTGTATACTAGTGGCAGTGTATATTATAGCAGGAAGTGTATACTAGTAGCAGTGTATATTATAGCAGGAGGTGTATACTAGTAGCAGTGCATATTATAGCAGGGAGTGTATACAAGTGGCAGTGTATATTATAGCAGGAGGTGTATACTAGTAGCAGTGCATATTATAGCAGGGAGTATATACTAGTGGCAGTGCATATTATAGCAGGAAGTGTATACTAGTGGCAGTGCATATTATAGGAGGAAGTGTATACTAGTGGCAGTGCATATTATAGGAGGAAGTGTATACTAGTGGCAGTGCATATTATAGCAGGAGGTGTATACTAGTAGCAGTGCATATTGTATACTAGTGGCAGTGCATATTATAGCAGGAGGTGTATACTAGTAGCAGTGCATATTATAGCAGGGAGTATATACTAGTGGCAGTGCATATTATAGGAGGAAGTGTATACTAGTGGCAGTGCATATTATAGGAGGAAGTGTATACTAGTGGCAGTGCATATTATAGCAGGAAGTGTATACTAGTAGCAGTGCATATTATAGGAGGAAGTGTATACTAGTAGCAGTGTATATTGTATACTAGTGGCAGTGCATATTATAGCAGGAGGTGTATACTAGTAGCAGTGCATATTATAGGAGGAAGTGTATACTAGTGGCAGTGCATATTATAGCAGGAGGTGTATACTAGTAGCAGTGCATATTGTATACTAGTGGCAGTGCATATTATAGCAGGAGGTGTATACTAGTAGCAGTGCATATTATAGCAGGGAGTATATACTAGTGGCAGTGCATATTATAGGAGGAAGTGTATACTAGTGGCAGTGCATATTATAGGAGGAAGTGTATACTAGTGGCAGTGCATATTATAGGAGGAAGTGTATACTAGTAGCAGTGTATATTGTATACTAGTGGCAGTGCATATTATAGCAGGAGGTGTATACTAGTAGCAGTGCATATTATAGGAGGAAGTGTATACTAGTGGCAGTGCATATTATAGCAGGAGGTGTATACTAGTAGCAGTGCATATTGTATACTAGTGGCAGTGCATATTATAGCAGGAGGTGTATACTAGTAGCAGTGCATATTATAGCAGGGAGTATATACTAGTGGCAGTGCATATTATAGGAGGAAGTGTATACTAGTGGCAGTGCATATTATAGGAGGAAGTGTATACTAGTGGCAGTGCATATTGTATACTAGTAGCAGTGTATATTATAGGAGGAAGTGTATACTAGTGGCAGTGCATATTATAGGAGGAAGTGTATACTAGTGGCAGTGTATATTATAGGAGGAAGTGTATACTAGTGGCAGTGTATATTATAGGAGGAAGTGTATACTAGTGGCAGTGTATATTATAGGAGGAAGTGTATACTAGTGGCAGTGCATATTATAGGAGGAAGTGTATACTAGTGGCAGTGTATATTATAGGAGGAAGTGTATACTAGTGGCAGTGTATATTATAGGAGGAAGTGTATACTAGTGGCAGTGTATATAATAGGAGGAAGTGTATACTAGTGGCAGTGCATATTATAGCAGGAGGTGTATACTAGTGGCAGTGTATATTATAGGAGGAAGTGTATACTAGTGGCAGTGTATATTATAGGAGGAAGTGTATACTAGTGGCAGTGCATATTAGAGCAGGAGGTGTATACTAGTGGCAGTGTATATTATAGGAGGAAGTGTATACTAGTGGCAGTGTATATTATAGGAGGAAGTGTATACTAGTGGCAGTGTATATTATAGGAGGAAGTGTATACTAGTGGCAGTGCATATTATAGCAGGAGGTGTATACTAGTAGCAGTGTATATTATAGCAGGAAGTGTATACTAGTAGCAGTGTATATTATAGCAGGAAGTGTATACTAGTGGCAGTGTATATTATAGGAGGAAGTGTATACTAGAGGCAGTGCATATTATAGGAGGAAGTGTATACTAGAGGCAGTGCATATTATAGCAGGGAGTATATACTAGTGGCAGTGCATATTATAGGAGGAAGTGTATACTAGTAGCAGTGCATATTGTATACTAGTGGCAGTGCATATTATAGCAGGGAGTGTATACTAGTGGCAGTGCATATTATAGCAGGAGGTGTATACTAGTGGCAGTGCATATTATAGCAGGAGGTGTATACTAGTGGCAGTGCATATTATAGCAGGAGGTGTATACTAGTGGCAGTGCATATTATAGCAGGAGGTGTATACTAGTGGCAGTGCATATTATAGCAGGAGGTGTATACTAGTAGCAGTGTATATTATAGGAGGAAGTGTATACTAGTGGCAGTGCATATTATAGGAGGAAGTGTATACTAGTGGCAACGCATATTATAGGAGGAAGTGTATACTAGTGGCAGTGCATATTATAGCAGGAGGTGTATACTAGTGGCAGTGCATATTATAGCAGGAGGTGTATACTAGTGGCAGTGCATATTATAGCAGGGAGTGTATACTAGTGGCAGTGCATATTATAGCAGGAGGTGTATACTAGTGGCAGTGCATATTATAGCAGGAAGTGCGTCCTAGTGGCAGTGCATATTATAGCAGGGAGTGTATACTAGTGGCAGTGCATATTATAGCAGGAGGTGTATACTAGTGGCAGTGTATATTATAGGAGGAAGTGTATACTAGAGGCAGTGCATATTATAGGAGGAAGTGTATACTAGTGGCAGTGCATATTATAGCAGAGAGTGTATACTAGAGGCAGTGCATATTATAGCAGGAGGTGTATACTAGTGGCAGTGCATATTATAGCAGGAGGTGTATACTAGAGGCAGTGCATATTATAGCAGGAGGTGTATACTAGAGGCAGTGCATATTATAGCAGGAAGTGCGTCCTAGTGGCAGTGCATATTATAGCAGGGAGTGTATACTAGTGGCAGTGCATATTATAGCAGGAGGTGTATACTAGAGGCAGTGCATATTATAGCAGGGAGTGTATACTAGAGGCAGTGCATATTATAGGAGGAAGTGTATACTAGTGGCAGTGTATATTATAGGAGGAAGTGTATACTAGAGGCAGTGCATATTATAGGAGGAAGTGTATACTAGAGGCAGTGTATATTATAGGAGGAAGTGTATACTAGAGGCAGTGCATATTATAGGAGGAAGTATATACTAGTGGCAGTGCATATTATAGGAGGAAGTGCGTCCTAGTGGAAGTGGATATTATTGCAGGGGGTGTATACTAGTGGCAGTGCATATTACAGCAGGACGTGTATACTAGTGGCAGTGCAATGTTATAGCAGAAGGTGTATACAAGTGGCAATGTGTATTACAGCAGGATTTGTATACTAGTGGCAGTGCAATGTTATAGCAGGAGGTGTATACTAGTTTGGCAGTGCATATTACTTTGTGTAGCACCTACTTGTGGTCATATCTGTTACTGCATACATTATAGCAATGCCATTTACATACTGATTTACAGAAATAGTATCGGATACAAGTCTTGGCATCAGGTGGATCAGTGACCCCTTTGTATGGTAATAAGCCAGGATTTGACTCATTGATTCATACTCCCCCTGCAGTGACAGCGGCGGCCTGCGGCCCTCATAAGATCAGAGACGTCTGGGCACCTCTCACATGACAAGATTCACGGTTTTATAGCCAAACAAGAGGAGATGTCAGGGAAATCGGCGTCTGTCTGATTAGAGAGTCGCACTTAGGGAGACGAGGACGCAGATTCATCTGTATTGAGGATTCATTGTAGGCTTTGTTACCTTCCACGGATCGGTATTTATAGAAGAAATTATAGCGTGCCGAGCTGTTACAATCTAATAGTTTTTTCTCCCTGCGCTGCGTACACTGTAATTTAAGCAATGGAGCAAAAAAAAAAATCTGAACGCCAGGAAGAGGTTTCCGTGAACCTACAGGACCCATAGAGAGACGAGAAATGGGAATGACATCTGTGCGCTACAGTAAAGTGGATCATCTTCGGGCTGAAACAGGATGAGACGGAGATTTTCCAGCAGAAATAGATGGAAAGAAACAGGGCACGTGTAGAGCAAATCGTGTCAGTGTGAACCAAGGCGAGATCAAGGGGGAAGCTATGGGGGGCAGAGGAGATATTCATTGTGCTTTGCTATGCTTCACCAGCAAAGGGTTAATTTGTGGGACATTATTATGTTTAACTAAGACACATTTCATGCTATCGCTATTTCATTTTTAACCAAACTGCGTAACTTCAAGTCTGATAATGTGTCCTTGTACTGTAATCCATCCATTCCCCCTATTACCTTGCATTGTAATCCAACCATTCCCCCTATTACCTTGTACTGTAATCCACTCATTCCCCATATTACCTTGAACTGTATTCCAACCATTCACCCTATTACCTTGTACTGTAATCCACCCATTCCCCTATTACCTTGTACTGTAATCCACCCATTCCCCTATTACCTTGTACACTAATCCTACCATTCCTCCTATTACCTTGAACTGTATTCCAACCATTCACCCTATTACCTTGTACTGTAATCCACCCATTCCCCTATTACCTTGTACACTAATCCTACCATTCCTCCTATTACCTTGTACACTAATCCACCTATTTTTCCTTATCACATTAAACTTTCTCTGTCCATTCCCTTTATTACCTAATCCCAAATCCATCAGTTCACAGATAACTTGGACTCTAATATACCCATTCCCCTTATTACATTTTACTCTAATCTACCTATGTCCCTTATTACCTTTTATTTTATCTAGCCATTCCCTTTATTACCTTGTACTCTAATTTAGTCATTGTTCTAACATTGTACCCAAACCACCCAGTCCAAGATACTTTGCACTCTTATGCATCAATTCTCCTTATTAGCTAGTACTCTAATCCAGCCATTCCTCTAATAACATTGTTCTATAATCCACCCATTTCCAAATGCCTTGTACTCTAATCCACCCATTTCCAAATGCCTTGTAATCTAATCCACCCATTTCTAAATGTCTTGTACTCTAATCCACCCATTTCTAAATGTCTTGTACTCTAATCCACCCATTTCTAAATGTCTTGTATTCTAATGTACTGATTCCCCTTATTACCTTGTACTCTAATCCAGTCATTCCTTTAATAACCTTTTACTCTAATCTACACATTCCCCTTAGTACCTTAGTAACCTTATACCCAAATCTACCCATTCCCAAATGTCTTGTACTCTAATCCAGCCATTCCTCTTTTAACCTTGTACTATGTTCTACCTATATCACTCATTACCATGTACTTTAATGTAGCCTGTCCAATTACCTTGTGCTCCTAACCTTATACCCTAATCTACCCATTCCCCTAATTACCTTGCACTGTAATCCAGGCTTCTCTAGTTCTATCATTATTATACCCATGTATATCCATGTATCATCCTACAAGTGCTCTGTATAAGGTCACATCTATGTCCTGTCAGTGCTTCTCCCATTTCCTGGTTTATGGATATTTTCCCTCTCAACAGCTCCCCATGAGGTCAAGCTTAGTATTGCAAGTTACAAAACATAAATCCAAAGTGACAGAATCCGAAACAATTGAAGACGAGGAAGGAGCAGATCTGTCACTTCCCATTGGCTTGTTTAGGAACAGAATTTAGTAGATATGTTTATGGAGGTTTTATGGAGTGACATGAAAAGAGGGCAAATAAGGTTACCGTCTGCGGAGCGGGAGCGGAGCTGTTCTGCGAACGACTGTTTAGTTCAGGAATTAGGACATTCTCAGTCTGCAGTCGCAGAGAATACCGCTATTATGTCTGGGTAATGAGGCTTTCTGTATTAAACCAAAATTACCATCTGTCTTGGATATAATCAGCAAGGCGACCGGCACGCCGAGGGTTACCGGGACGGATCCAAACCTAATATCAACCTAAAAGTTGTTTTTTTGGATAATTGGGAGAAGAATGTTCTTGGTGACTTCTATTCGTAAACAACACAGAATCCGCTCATGCACTCTGCCTGCGCTGTGCTCTAGTAGGACCAATTATGGAGAAGTTTCTGCCCCCCTTATGCCCAACAATCAAGGGGCTGGCACAAGCCAAGCCACGTGGAGCTACCCTTTAAAGGAAATCTACCACAAGGATGTAGCGCCTCGAAACCAAGCACAGGTGTGTGCCTCCTGAAATGGGATCCATTCTTCTCTTTGCTTCTTATAGCTTAGTTTTTCTAATGAGCCTCAGGGGCTCCTGGCTACATCACAGAAGCTTCTTCTGGCTCAACCATCTGCCAATTATTCATGCCTCCAGGCGGCATTTCTGCCCCCTCATTCGTATATAGTACGATTAATAAGCAGACGGTGGAGTCCGAAGAGGCTTTCTGGGGTGTAGCTAGGAGCCCCTGAGGCTCATGTGCATAAAGTTTAAGATGGTTTTCTTAAAAACTAAGCTATGAAAAGCAAAAAGAAGAACAGATCTTGTTGCAGGCGGCAGATGCCAACATCAAAGTGGCTTAGAAGCACTAAACGTGGTCACGTGAACATCCCTTTAAGATGTATTATTGGAAACCACTGGCCGCAGGCTCTGCCGCACCTAAAGTTTGTTCTTTTGATCGATCCCATGTCTCCGGGATCCCCCACTTAGTGGAGTGTGTCATGTGAATGTGCAATAAAATCTACCATCCCTAGGGGTCTCTGACCTCACCACCCCACTTAGGTTTGCTCTGCTGATCCTCCCCTCCATCTAAGACCAGAGGGGTCCATGAGGAAGATCATGCGAATACAATAAAAGGTTTGATTATTTTAAGGGAGTCAACCAAGATTTATGGGGTCATTGACCCCAACCACTCTTTGAGGTTGGTTCTACTGATCTGACTTCTCCCTCTGGACCATTATGCCTCATCAAAACAAGGTGCATCTAATCTTAGGAGCCCCAGCAGGGTTAGAGTACATGGGGGTTCATGTGGACCCCATAGGAGTGTCTAGCCTGTGGCCATAACTAAACCTATGTAAACATATATCAGGCTCCGTCCTGGCGGTGTAAGGGTTAGGAGAGTCCTTATATATATCAAGTGGAGCAGCAACATTGTGACCTGAAGTACAGCAATGAATCCGGACCCTCCCCAGGGATCACCCAGCCAGAATTTCATTCCAAACCATCCCAGCTTATTAAACCTTGATTTTCCTGACTACGGAGCAGAAATGTTAAAATCTATTTACGTGTCTCTCCTCAGAATACTTCTGTGCATTGAGACTTCTCCAAAGTGGAAAGGATATTGCTCTAAGTCGGAGGAGGGTGCACTGCGTCAGCAGAGTTATTGGGGGATTTTGTGTCCTTTACTTTATGAATTCACAGACTTATATAACATTGGCCTCGTAGCGGAGTCTGGTTACAATATTATAGGTTAATTAATCCCCACTGATTACTAAGGATACATTTTCAAGCATGATAAGCTACCACTAGGTGGAGCTATAGAGTACTATAGATGCGTTTCTTCTAAACTGTGCACCATGTGGCCAGATATGGAATTACATCTTAAATAAAAACCTTTTGGAGATGTCTTAGACTCCCTACACCATCTTTTGGTCTCCCCAAAGAGAGGCTGCACTGCCTAGAAGAGATTTCAGCAAATAGTATAATATTAGAAAAGATTTTTGTTGCCGGTACCTACGAGTAATCGTTAGCCCTTCATTGGTGCACAGATGAACACTTATCTCTGTCAGCTCTCAGTTCTGCCTGGTTGATACAATGTATCAAACAAATCAATTAGTAATAAATGTATTTATCCCTGTGTATCTACATGTAGCTCTACATCAGATTGTGATTGGTCCCTTAAAGGTAAAATGGGGCACAGATGCAAAAAGGAAAGTTGTTGGCTGATGATGTCTCTGGTAGATCCAGTAGGGTGACATGTGGCGAATTGATGCGTTTCAGTTCTCTCGCGTCTCATATTTCCCGTCTCGGCTCGATATTCCTCTTCTCCTTTCATCTGTTCTTTAATGAAATCCCCATTTCCCCGATTCATTTGCATCAGTCAGTTTAGGAAACAAATCTTTTGCATGTACAGATATACAGAGCGTGGGAGCGTAGACACATTCTGACAGATGCTTGACGGGACCTTCCAGGGGTCGTTAATCAAACAACATGACATTGTACAAGTGCAGAACGGGCGCATTCCCTGACATCCGTGTATCAACAACCCAAGGTCTGATTGTTGTATCGTAAAGAACATGGAGATGTCACAGCGCTGTCCTGGGGATGACCACGACAGGTACCTGATCTATGGGGTTTCCAATATATGTGCCCCCTCCACTACATTGGAAACCCAGAGAATCCAGATCCTAAATCTTAGATTTCCCAGAACCACAAATCATAAATTATAACAACTCCAGCCATAGATATACTGGGGTAGATTTAGACTTCCTTGGGCTGTAGGAAAATTGTGCACTACCCTATGAGTGGTTTGCTCCTTACTCTACTCCAAAAAGTGTTGTCATGGTGTTCTAGGTCTGTCATGGTGTTCTAGGATGACATCATGTTATCTCACATGGATAAGACAGTATTGTCATGGTGTTCTAGGTCTGTCATGGTGTTCTAGGTTGACATCATCTTATCTCAGTGATGGGCACTGATGTCACAATGTCACAGACTTTGAACATTGATCCTTCACTAGAACCTTGGTCTCCAGTGTGGCTGACCAGGTCAAAATCCTTATAATCTTTGCTTTCCATATTTACTGGTTATTTGCAACAAGATTAAGATTAAAGATTGACAATGGGGCAATTCAGGGCAAATCGGAAAGTGCGCAACTCTAGACTTGCAGTGATCCATCTTCCACCCATTATGTCAGTACCACCACGCCAACCTACGTGTTGCTTAGCTTAGAAATGTTGTTGAGATCGTCTTAATGCAGTAGAGTCAACATAAATACAACATGATAGACAGTATCATGGAGATACCTTGAAGTTCCTTAGCTCCATGGTCTCCTCAACTGTTCCACCATCCTCTGTTCCACCATCCTCTGTTCCAACATAACCTCTGCGCGCCCTATAACATGCCACCATCCATAGTGTAGCTTATATTGTAGCGTCTGACATCCCTTGACATGCACTGTATGTTGATGGAGTCACGTTCTGCACTATGATACGCCCCGCTAGTCCGCGCAGTGTTCCCTGCAGCTTTAAGACCAGCTGTCACTAATTGTGACATTGAAGTTCCCTCTGTGACCTTGACACAACAAAGCACATCAATGCTCCAGATCTCCTGTGGAAGTTCTGACGCTCAGGAACAGATGCAAAAATGTGTTAGTAGCATTGCCTGATTCCTTTGGGGCTAAATGTGACTGTTTCTGAAAATAATAGTATTTATTCAGCATGAATTTCATTCCGTAGTCTTAAGGGGAGTGATACATTGTAAATTAGCAAAGTGTAATGCTTATTGTTACCTGTGGTGGCACTGCAGGAACTTTTTGGTAGCCTTTCCTACCAATGGATACTTTGAGGTCATCTTATGGTCATGGAGCCACAAATTAGAGTGTTCAAAGCTGAGCACCCCTGAATATAGAATACATAAGAAAGTGACATGACGGAACAAATTTCATAATCAGGTATCATATTATCGACCTTAGATGGTCCAAAGTAGCAGAAGAACTATAGGTGAGCTAAAAGCACTTGAGGGGGCTCTATGGTACTGGAAGACCAATAATACTCATGAATGGAAACCTTGAGGTCCTGAAAGTTGATTGTAGCTCTGGGATCCAAAGTTGTCTTCTATTTTTGAGGTCAGATGGACTTCACCTCTTTATTTTTGTGCCCCCTAAGATAAATGTTATGATGTTTTTTCAATGTATAAAAGGTCTATTTTGTCTTCACACCGTCCAATCTAAGGACCAAAACCTTAACATGTTATGGAGATATTCCAGGAGAAGACTTTGACTTGTAATGTCGTAAAGACCCGGTATCATATCATCTCTAATCAAATGGATAGGATAGAAATATTATGGAGACCTGAAGTTACATCATCTCATGGGTCTTGGATGTCATGGATGTGATGTTTATCCAGGGAGTTCTTCTGACTGTCATACTGGGGCCAGAAAAGGATTTTTACCAATTTTAGGCCAATTGGCATCAGCCTTGTAGGGTTTTTTGCCTTCTTCTGGATCAACACTGTAAGATTTATTGTTCATACTAGGTGGAACTGAGTGTTTTTTAACATTATTTACTATGGTTCTTTGACAAGGTGTTTCTAGGATGACGTCATCTTATCTCACATGGACAGGACAGTGTTGTCATGGTGTTCTAGGTCTGTCATGGTGTTCTAGGATGACATCATCTTATCTCACATGGACAGGACAGTGTTGTCATGATGTTCTAGGTCTGTCATGGTTTTCTAGGATGACATCATCTTATCTCACATGGACAGGACAATGTTGTCATTGTGTTCTAGGATGACATCATCTTATCTCACATGGACAGGACAGTGTTGTCATTGTGTTCTAGGATGACATCATCTTATCTCACATGGACAGGACAGTGTTATCATGGTGTTCTAGGTCTGTCATGGTGTTCTAGGATGACATCATCTTATCTCACATGGACAGGACAGTGTTGTCATTGTGTTCTAGGATGACATCATCTTATCTCACATGGACAGGACAGTGTTATCATGATGTTCTAGGTCTGTCATGGTGTTCTAGGGTGACATCTTATCTCACATGGACAGGACAGTGCTGTCATGGTGTTCTAGGTTGACATACTCTTATCTCAGTGATGGGCACTGATGTCACAATCTTCTGGAAGGACATTATTTTGGATAGGATAGTGTTTTTGTGGTGAGTAGACATTACTTTATCTCACATGGATAGAACATTGTTGTCATGGTGTTCTGGGATCTGAGTTGACATCACCTTATCTCACATGGAAAGGACACTGTTGTCATTGGGTTCTGGGATGGTTTCATCTTATCCACAGTGACAGATAGTAAAGTGTCAGGATGACATTAATTCATCTTATTTGGATAAAACACGCATACGCCCTTCATACCCCAGCCCTTCATACACCTCATACACCCTTCATACCCCAGCCCTTCATACACCTCATACACCCTTCATACCCCAGCCCTTCATACACCTCATACACCCTTCATACCCCAGCCCTTCATACACCTCATACACCCTTCATACTTCAGCCCTTCATACACCTCATACACCCCTCATACCCCAGCCCTTCATACACCTCATACACCCTTCATACTTCAGTCCTTCATACACCTCATACACCCTTCATACCCCAGCCCTTCATACACCTCATACACCCTTCATACCCCAGCCCTTCATACACCTCATACACCCTTCATACCCCAGCCCTTCATACACCTCATACACCCTTCATACCCCAGCCCTTCATACACCTCATACACCCTTCATACCCCAGCCCTTCATACACCTCATACACCCTTCATACCCCAGCCCTTCATACACCTCATGCACCCTTCATACCCCAGCCCTTCATACACCTCATAGACCCTTCATACCCCAGCCCTTCATACACCTCATAGACCCTTCATACCCCAGCCCTTCATACACCTCATACACCCTTCATACTTCAGCCCTTCATACACCTCATACACCCTTCATACCCCAGCCCTTCATACACCTCATACACCCTTCATACCCCAGCCCTTCATACACCTCATACACCCTTCATACCCCAGCCCTTCATACACCTCATACACCCTTCATACCCCAGCCCTTCATACACCTCATACACCCTTCATACACCTCATACGCCCTTCATACCTCAGCCCTTCATACACCTCATACACCCTTCATACACCTCATACACCCTTCATACCCCAGCCCTTCATACACCCTTCATACTCCCACCCTTCATACACCTCATACACCCTTCATACCCCAGCCCTTCATACACCTCATACACCATTCATACACCTCATGCACCCTTCATACTCCCACCCTTCATACACCTTATACACCCTTCATACCCCAGCCCTTCATACACCTCATACACCCTTCATACACCTCATACACCCTTCATACTCCCACCCTTCATACACCTTATACACCCTTTATACTCCCACCCTTCATACTCCCGCCCTTCATACACCTCATACACCCTTCATACTGCCGCCTTTCATACACCTCATACACCCTTCATACTCCCACCCTTCATACACCTCATACACCCTTCATACTTCAGCCCTTCATACACCGATGGCAATGAGTGTAATGGCAGCGTCCTGGCCTCACAAGGGTTACGAGCCGCCTTCCTTCCCTCCCTCCTCCATGATTTATGTGTCCGTCTCACAGTAATCATAACTATATGATGATCTCTCCGCGGGCGGTAATCCAGATCAATTCTGACATGTTCAGACTATGATGTTTTATCAGGGGAGTCATATCATAAAGGAGGGAATGTCTCCCAGAGGAGCGCGCTTCCAACAAAACCTCCAAAACATTCCTAGGGGCGCGTAAAAAAGGGATTCCTCTCATCATGAGGCGGAGGAGGGGGCGTCCGCAAAATTACAATATAAAGAAAATGATTGCTCTTATAAAACCGGGGAAGGCGCCTCTAATTAGCAGGCGACTCGCGGGAATAGAGCCGCCCAGGAGCCGCATATATCCACGTTTTTTTTTTCCAAACGTTGTGGTGTACGATTTGTTGTGAGATTATTAGTGTCATATTCTATATATACTAACTGTGGGGTGTGAGGATTTATGCAACTGTATCCACAATTTAATAAGGACATAGATTTACAGCTTATTCCACACAAAATACATAGGCCTCTTCTATGAGAGCAGCCTGGCAGTGAGACTGTCTCTATGGCCTCCATAGCAACCAATCAGAGCAAAGCTTTCATTTCTTTCACTGCTCTGGAAAGATACAAGCTGTGCTCTGATTGGTCTCTATCAAAACATCATGGACATTCTTACTGATAAATGAGGCCTAGCCCTTGTATTGCTTTATTATTTTGTTTTTTTATGATTATATATTGGTATATATATATATATATATATATATATATATATATATATATATATATATATATATATATATATATCATATATTGGATTATATGTGACACCTCCTAGCCATAGATATGGATAGTAATTGCATTGCAGCACGTCGCTGTCACTGAAAGTTCTTTTGGGTCACAAATAGAATACTAGGAAGTCAGTGAAGACTGACACTTCATAGATAGCTGTAATTCTTCATCACTATACAAATGTACATGCAATGTATGGTCTGTGGAGGGTGTGGAGTCCCAGAAAAGTTGAAAAATCTCCTGAACCCAGCAGAAATCTCCAACATCCACCAAACTCTATGTCATTTTCAAGTGACAAGGACATTTAATACACTCTGGTAGTTGTCTGCACCAAAGAAGGCAAAAAACCTATCACAAAAACATCTCATCCTCTCAGCCAATCAGGCAAAAGAACTTTGGTCTCCCTCTCACCAGTCACAGCAGTCAGATGTGGCCTCTACCAGTCTCTGTAGTCTCATAGCCGATCCTGGTCAGCGCCTACGGCCCACTACTTTTGGGTGCAGTTTTTAGATGTCCAGATTAACCTCAAAATATTGATGTAGGAAAACAAAACTTAAAGGGGTATTCTCGTCTTGGAATTCATATTCATTAATGAATATTATTAAAAAGAATTTACCTGTCTGAAGATAACTTCTCATAAATGTAATCATATGGTTCCTTAGAAACAAAACTGTGTCCTTGGATACGACCACCTCTGCTGGAGTGGTTGCACAAAGAAACAAATATTTTTGTATATGAAATGTCCAGGAGTTACTGCATGTCCTACAGCCATCCTAAAGTGATAAACCCTGAACCCAGGAGGTCATGCAGGACTCAATAGCGCATGTCTGGCCACCACTGCCAGAGTGTGGGGTGGTTGTATCCAAGAAACCATCTTATTTCTAAGGTACAACATGGCTACATTTAAGAGAAATTATTTTCATTTTTTTAATAGCATCCAATTGAAGAAATGTTTACATGTGGCAAATTAATTAAATTAAATGTAAATGCCCAGATGGGAAAACCCCTTTAAGGCACCCCCCAAGTATGATTTCGATACCATGCCATGGACAAAGATATAGTTGATGTCAGGCTATGTTGCCTATTAACCAGGACAGGGACACAATAACCAAAATCTGACTTTCCCACTGAATCTGGGACAGTGGGGAGGGATGGTTCTTACTCCTGCATCAACTGGTATGCCAATTTCCATGCTATTTATCCCTGTTTTGTTACTTGAATTGACAATTGTATGTATACATATAAGGGTCCAGGGTTTCCCCCATTTCCAAAAATTTTGGTTAGACATGATAAGATGAAGCCCCATCGAGGACCAGGCCTTTATCATCTATGTAAGAGATGGAGCCCCTATACCCATAGGCCGCATATCAGCGGTGAATCTTTTCCGTGGTGCATATACTTCTGTAAGGGGGTATCATTTGATGTCACCCATACTAGCTGCATCCCCCCTTATCCCATTGTTCTCTCTATGTCTTCTGATGTGGTCACGTATTGGAATGCTACAGAACAATCCTCAATGGTTGAACATTTCTCTGCTTCAGCCCTTTTGATCCTTCCCCGGCTCCACACAAATAGCTCCAGCATCTATAAAGGCAGGTATGTTCCCGCATGGTAATCAATGCAATCTCAAAGTTTTTCACTCTTCAGACCCTCAACAACTCAGCTGGGCCACTGTGTTTTGGATTAGAAGCCGGTGGGGGTCTATAGAGGTTGTGCAAAGTCTTTTTCAAATAAAGAAATAACGGGGCTATTGGATGCGGCTTCATACCAAGTGCTATAACAGGAAAGGTTCCAGCTGGGAAGACGCGTCTATAGAGAAGACACATGAGATGACGGCTGGAAGGCGATGTATTATTGTGGAGGATGAAAAAGACATGGTGGAGATGTCAATGAGGCCCGTCCGGGCTTTGTCAGTCTAATCTTCTCGTGTTGACTTCAACAGTCTTGTTAGCTTGGAGCGTGGAGGTTCATAGATGACCTTTTTGACATCTACCAAGGTTCTGAGGTCCTCACAAGGGGATTATAGAGATTAATGAAGAGCAGATTAATACTTATAAGATTTATCAGGGCCGGACGGATCCCAAAAACAAGGTAGTCAGTGCCACGAGAGCATATCTGCCTGTCTGAATAATTTTGGCTTGTGTTCTTCTGATGTTTTTAGGTTATCTTCTCGCATATCTAGCATGTCCTACATATTTATTACTGTACTACATAATGTTACTAGAAAATTGTCTCCATTCTTGATATTTATGAGTTGTATTGTTCTGACGTTTGTGAATTTGGGTTCTCATCTACAGTAATGTGTCTCCTGTCACATAAGTCCGCTCCCCTATGCTAGTTAATATGATGCTGCTTAGATGTCCAGGTATAGAAAACATGGCCATTTGCTTCCAAAAATATCGCCACCGCTGTCCGTGGTTGCCTCTGGTATTGTAGCCCCTCATAGCCTGAATCCCAAACTCTGCAAACGTTCATGTTAACATGTACAGGAAACATTTTGACCTGTCCTCAAAAAGTTGACGCGGACTTGAGGATGGGCAAAAACACAATTTTTTGATGTGCAAACCATGGACTGGTGTGTCCTTTAGAAGAAATAAGCCACGTTTTCTAAAATTGGACTCCTCAAACTCCTTAAAGTCTCATCTCAACAATCCAAACCACCACCAGGTTCACATGTCGTTCTACCCAACAATGTAGACGTGAACTTTAGACATCTCATTGATGCAACAAGACGAAATTATCAAGTCCTTGACGTGTTTTTATCTTCCACCAGTTGTTCCATCGATGACCAAGTAACGCGAGTGGCCTGGCTGAACCGCTCCAACATCCTGTACGCTGGCAACGACAAATGGTCCATAGACCCTCGTGTCCAACTACTGAACTACAACAAGACTGAATTCAGCATCATCATCACCCAACTGGACGTGGGAGATGAAGGCCTCTATACCTGCTCCTACCAGACCCAGGACAAGCCCCACACCACACAGGCCTATCTCATAGTACAGGGTAAGTCCATCCTAATTTGTGATGTTTACTAATATAATCCCTGATACCTTCATTATTTGTCTCTGTAGATCTGCACAGACTATAGAGATCAGCCTAAATGTGAATTCTGAGATTTAAACGTTCCCTCTGCATTAGCAACTGTGAAAGCCACTTCAATAAACCCAGTGGGAGTCATTTATTAAGGGCCCGATTCGCGTTTTCCCGACATGTTACCCGAATATTTCCGATTTGCGCCGATTTTCTCTGTATTGCCCCGGGATTTTGGCGCACGCGATCGGATTGTGGCGCATCGGCGCCGGCATGCATGCGACGGAAATCGGGGGCATGGCCAAACGAAAACCCGACGGATTCTGAAAAAACGCTGCATTTAAAAAAAAAAATGTGTCGCGAAAATTGCACTTACCTTCACTCAGCCCAAGCCGGTGTATTCCAGTGCGTCCCGATGCTCTTCAGCGCAGTAGCGCCACCTGGTGGACGGCGGAGGATCTGCCTTAATGAATCTCGGCTGGACCCGAATCCACCGCAGAGAACGCACCGCTGGATCGCGACAGGACCGGGTAAGTAAATCTGCCCCAGTATGTCTTCATTATATAGGCAGCACATGGTCTTTGGATCTCCAACAAGTCCCCTATAAAGTTATGGCAACCATGCAACCAAGAGAAAAGCATTTCCCTATCCATAATTCTATGTGTAAAGAGATTACAGGACACCCGACACTTAAGGACACCCGACTTACAGACAACCCATAGTTACAGACGGACCCCTCTGCCCACTGTGACCTCTGGTGACCTCTCTGGATGCTTTACCATAGTCGCAGGCTGCAATGATCAGCTGTAAGATGTCTGTAATGAAGCTTTATTGATAATTCTTGGTCCAATTACACGAAAAATTTTGAAACTCCAATTGTCACTGGGGCAAACGAAAAAAAATTGTCTAGAACTTCCATTATAAAATATACAGTTTCGACTTACATACAAATTCAACTTAAGAACAAACCTCCAGACCCTATCTTGTATGTAACCCGGGGACTGCCTGTATTTGTATTTGTTCTGGGCCCTTGTTATCCCTTTAGCCTCAAAATTATTGTCTGGACTCCTCCGCTTGGGCCTTAATTCATTAATTTGCCCTTAGTATTATGTGCATTAAAATAATTACCTATTAATTAGCCCGTTTCCAGACCTCGGACGGGCCACCGGCCATCTAGACGGCGGATGTCACACGTAACCTATAAGTAGCCCCCCCTCCCGGAGAGTTCAGGCTAAATGACTGCATCTGTATGGAGAGTTATTAAGATCGGAGGACCGGAGCACGTTCCAGCCCGCGGATGTGTTGTGGGTTGTTCAGTTTTGATGTATGAAGTGTAATTATGGCTTGTTGTTGCTTTTAGTTATTATCAAAGGTTTCTGAATTGGCGGCTGAGTCCAGTAATGAGTCAGAGAATTACAAGGCGCTCTCCAGAGCTCAGACCGGGGGGAAGGGGGAGCGGCAACGGTGACCCGGGGATACGCGGGCTGCGGAATATTTATGGATGAGGTTCCTGCAGCAGTGACTATTACTCTATGGTTGATCATTATTCTGCTAAATATACTATAACCTGTGAAAAAAGGGTCAAAGAGGGCCAAGGATAACCCCTTATAGAACAGGTTATGGAATATTTCATGGTTTTGGCCTTTGCTAAAAAGTAATTTTTCCTCCAAGTTTAGTTTAATAACACCCCCCCCCCCCCTATTGTCTATCAGGGGCCCCATTGCGGCCCTTTAGCTTCCTTTGGGGATTTTTAGAGCAATACAGCTCCCATAAACCTAGACACATCCTAATTTTTCATTTTAATCAAATCTGAGGGTTTAGAGTTTTAGGGTTTATCATTCCCTACCAGTCTACACAATCCGCTATTTTTGAGGATTTTTACCAGCTGATACATTGGGGCTCATTTACTAAGGGTCCGTGAAGCACATTTTCCATCTTGCGCCGCATTTAACTGGGGTTTTTGGCGCACGCGATCGGATTTTGCCGCACTAGCACCGACTTTCATGCAACGCAAATCGGGGGTGTGGCCGTCGGACAACCCGACGGATGCGGACTACGAGTGGGATTTAAAATTCTAAATTGTGTCGCATCCAATGCACTTACAAGCACCGGGAAGAAGAAGGTGAACTCCGGTGGACCTCAGCGGGGGAAGCGACACATGCAGGAAATCAGACGCATGAGCTACGTGAATCGCGCCGGACTTTATCTTCGTCGGACCGCCCGGATCGGCGATTGCGACATGACCGGGTAAGTAAATGTGCCCCAGTGTGACAAACATTGACTATACAAACACTCCAAAGCTCCCCTGTATCTCAGCAAAACAAGATCCTTACCTGTAATGAAAGTTGGTTGCAATCAGAGCAAGTGACATGTATATTGTACACTGGATACAAATGTAACAAATCCTCAGCTTGGATATTTATTAAACATGTTGGGGGGTCTTTTATCAGCACTGATACATTATGATGAACTAAGGCCATGTTTACAATACACTGCAAAGGGACCACTCCACGTATCCATAGGACCCCAGTCTCCCCCAGTTCTGGTAGTTTGTTACAATGTATCAGAGCAGGTGGCATGTGTCAGTTTAAATTGCAAGCACCTGATTACACCAGTAAAAACTGTAACAAACTCTCTGTAACAAACTCATATTGTGATGCCTCTTACCAACACTGATACATTGCAACAAACTCTCTGCTAAATTTTCGATTTGCGCCGAATTGCCCCGTGTTTTTGGCACACGCGATCGGATTGTGGCGCATTGGCGTCGGCATGCACGCAACGGAAATCGGGGGGCGTGGCCGCCAGTAAACCCGACGGATTCGAAAAAAACGCCGTATTTTTTTAACAAAAATGTGCCACTCGACACGCACTTACCTGCTCCTAGCAACGGATGGTGAACTCCAGCGAACTCCGACGGACTTCAGCGCAGCAGCGACACCTGGTGGACATCGGGCGCACTACCTTAGTGAATCGCCGGAAGACCTGAATCAGGGTCGGAGAACCCGCCGCTGGATCACGAATGGACCGGGTAAGTAAATCTGCCCCTGTATATCAGACATGTCCATAGGATCCCAGTATCTCTGTCTCCAGTTCTGGTAGTTTGTTAATTTCCGTCGGGTTTTTCTGACTTTTCCGGGATTGCGACGCGGGGGCAGGCATTTACGAAGGTATTGTGTCCCCGGCGCCGGCTTTCATGCGACAGAGATCGGGGAAGCGACGCATGCAGGAGATCGGGCGCACGATCTTAGTGAACTGTGCCGAGTCCATGATTGTCGGACAACGCACAGCGGGGGACAGGACCGGGTCCCCAATGTAGCAGTCCATAGTTTTTTTATCTCACAGAGGAATGTCTAGAATGGACACAACAGTTACAGATCCTCAGCTGTGAAAAGTAATGCATTAGTATATCCTTTTGTGATGCAACTCATAAATGTTCCAACAAGAGGACATCTTGAAACCGGTGAACAATTGAAACCCAAATTGGCAGAATTTTGTGATCAGAGTAGGAGCCGGACATCATCACGGCGATTAGTACTGCGGGAACATTGTAACGAGTCCGCAGCGAGGTATCAATAGTTCACACCTGCGGCCATCCGCAGAGCGTTGCGTCCTTTCTCTCTCTCCCCGCTGATCCCTTGTGCCGCAGTGACACGTGCGGCGTGGAGTCGCCGCAGCCAATTGCGAGGCGGCTTTTCACGCGGCCAACTCGATAATGGCTGCCATTGTGTGTGTGCAGGGGCCCCATCTGGATTTGCGGGAGTGAAGCTGTCAGTCACAGGACTTGTCGCCCTCCACCCCCTCCCCACAATCAGCCGCATTGTCAGAGCAATGAAAGCCTTTCTATTGTGGGACGGGGGATAATTACAGCTTGACGGTGTTTTTTGGAATCGAAACGCAAAGTCTAAGCGAAGGGCCCAATTCAGCAGAAAGCAACAAAGATGAGAAAAAAAGGGGGAAAAAAAACTGCAACAAACAGAGTCCAAACTTTACAAAGATGTCAGCAGTTTCCTGCCTAATTCCCCTGAAATGCAGAGCCGTGCGTGAAGCCTTTCTGATGTGGAACGGAGTAGATTCTGCCCCGGTCTATTGTGAGCCGGACCGGAACCATTAAGACTGGGAGTGATACGTGTATCCGGGAGACCCACCAAAAAGTTCTCACTAACTTATCTGTGGGTGGAAGAAGGGGGTCCTCTGGGGTGTCACAGAGACCCTCACACCACTACATGTCCTAATTGTTACAATTCTATTATATAAAACCTAATACCGCCTCATCCTGACCACTAGTAATGCCATTATATCTTGAACAGTACTGCCATATCGATCCTGTAAAACTACCGCTATACAAAGAATAATTACCACTATTACTGTTGCCATTAGCCATCGCACCATTACAGGGTGTAAGTAGTAACACCACATAATGACTACTACCAATAACACAACATAGTGGGGCACATTTACTTACCTGGTCCACCAGGTGGCGCTGCTGCGCCGAGGTCCGCCGAGGTGCCCCGGAGTTCATCGTCTTCATCGTGGTGCATGTGAGTATGGCCCGTGCGACCAATTTTTTTTTTAAATGCAGCGGTTTTTCCGAATCCATCGGGTTACCGTTCGGCCTTGCCGCCGATTTCCGTCGCGTGCATGCCAGCGCCGATGCGCCACAAACCGATCGCGTGCGCCAAAATCCTGGGGCAATTCAGGGAAAATCGGCGCAAATCGGAAATATTCGGGTAACACGTCGGGAAAACGCGAATCGGCCCTTAGTAAATGACCCCCAGTGTCTTAATTGTGGCACCATACTGTTACTAAGTAAATGTCAGGGTTTACACGGATGCAGAAAACCGTGTGGAGAGAGCTGCAAGAACTAATGAAACAGGGAAGGGACACTGTCTCTTACTCTAAGGCTGAGCTAGTCCCTGCCTGCGGGTGATGGGCAGCTCCCAGGGCTAGCTCCGGACCCAACAACTTCTCTCTCTCTGAACACAAAGACATATCCAGATAGTAAGGAAAAGGACTGAAGGATACTAGGGCCTGGTGTAAAACATTTGGGCCCCACTAACAAAAAGATTGTTGCAAGTAACTTGGAGAACTAGCAATCCCAGCATTCACACAAACACATAACCAAGACTGAATGCAGAAAGGAGGGCAATAGAGAGGGGAGGAATGACCAGGGTAAAAACCAGAGCAGGTCCACAAGGTGCGTACAATTACAAAAACACAGACAAAAAGGGACAGACAGGAAAGTGGTGAGAGACTACAAGAGAACAGACAGGAAAGTGGTGAGTGACTACAAGAGAACAGACAGGAAAGTGGTGAGTGACTACAAGAGAACAGACAGGAAAGTGGTGAGTGATTACAAGAGAACAGACAGGAAAGTGGTGAGTGACTACAAGAGATCAGACAGGAAAGTGGTGAGTGACTACAAGAGAACAGACAGGAAAGTGGTGAGTGACTACAAGAGAACAGACAGGAAAGTGATGAGAGACTACAAGAGAACAGACAGGAAAGTGGTGAGTGACTACAAGAGAACAGACAGGAAAGTGGTGAGTGACTACAAGAGAACATATAGGAAAGTGGTGAGTGACTACAAGAGAACAGACAGGAAAGTGGTGAGTGACTACAAGAGAACAGACAGGAAAGTGGTGAGTGACTACAAGAGAACAGACAGGAAAGTGGTGAGTGACTACAAGAGAACAGACCGGAAAGTGGTGAGTGACTACAAGAGAACAGACAGGAAAGTGGTGAGTGACTACAAGAGGACATACAGGAAAGTGGTGAGTGACTACAAAAGAACAGACAGGAAAGTGGTGAGTGACTACAAGAGAACAGACAGGAAAGTGGTGAGTGACTACAAGAGAACAGACAGGAAAGTGGTGAGTGACTACAAGAGAACAGACAGGAAAGTGGTGAGAGACTACAAGAGAACAGACGGGAAAGTGGTGAGTGACTACAAGAGAACAGACAGGAAAAAGGCGAGTGACTACAAGAGAACAGACATGAAAGTGGTGAGACTACAAGAGAACAGACAGGAAAGTGATGAGTGACTACAAGAAAACAGAAAGGAAAGTGGTGAGTGACTACAAGAGAACAGACAGGAAAGTGGTGAGTGACTACAAAAGAACAGACAGGAAAGTGGTGAGAGAATACAAGAGAACAGACGGGAAAGTGATGAGAGACTACAAGAGAACAGACAGGAAAGTGATGAGAGACTACAAGAGAACAGACAGGAAAGTGGTGAGTGATTAAAAGAGAACAGACAGGAAAGTACTGAGTGACTACAAGAGAACAGACGGGAAAGTGGTGAGTGACTACAAGAGAACAGACAGGAAAGTGGTGAGTGACTACAAGAGAACAGACAGGAAAGTGGTGAGTGACTACAAGAGATCAGACAGGAAAGTGGTGAGTGACTACAAGAGAACAGACAGGAAAGTGGTGAGTGACTACAAGAGAACAGACAGGAAAGTGGTGAGTGACTACAAGAGAACAGACAGGAAAGTGGTGAGTGACTACAAGAGAACAGACAGGAAAGTGGTGAGTGACTACAAGAGAACAGACAGGAAAGTGGTGATTGACTACAAGAGAACAGACAGAAAAATGGTGAGTGACTACAAGACAGCAGACAGGAAAGTGGTGAGTGACTACAAGAGAACAGACAGGAAAGTGGCGAGTGACTACAAGAGAACAGACAGGAAAGTGGTGAGAGACTACAAGAGAACAGACAGGAAAGTGGTGAGTGACTACAAGAGAACAGACAGGAAAGTGGTGAGTGACTACAAGAGAACAGACAGGAAAGTGGTGAGAGACTACAAGAGAACAGACAGGAAAGTGGTGATTGACTACAAGAGAACAGACAGGAAAGTGGTGAGTGACTACAAGAGAACAGACAGGAAAGTGGTGAGTGACTACAAGAGAACAGACGGGAAAGTGGTGAGTGACTACAAGAGAACAGACAGGAAAGTGGTGAGTGACTACAAGAGAACAGACAGGAAAGTGGTGAGTGACTACAAGAGAACAGACAGGAAAGTGGTGAGTGACTACAAAAGAACAGACAGGAAAGTGGTGAGTGACTACAAGAGAACAGACAGGAAAGTGATGAGAGACTACAAGAGAACAGACAGGAAAGTGATGAGAGACTACAAGAGAACAGACAGGAAAGTGGTGAGTGATTAAAAGAGAACAGACAGGAAAGTACTGAGTGACTACAAGAGAACAGACGGGAAAGTGGTGAGTGACTACAAGAGAACAGACAGGAAAGTGGTGAATGACTACAAGAGAACAGACAGGAAAGTGGTGAGTGACTACAAAAGAACAGACAGGAAAGTGGTGAGTGACTACAAGAGAACAGACAGGAAAGTGGTGAGTGACTACAAGAGAACAGACAGGAAAGTGGTGAGTGACTACAAGAGAACAGACAGGAAAGTGGTGAGTGACTACAAGAGAACAGACAGGAAAGTGGTGAGTGACTACAAGAGAACAGACAGAAAAATGGTGAGTGACTACAAGACAGCAGACAGGAAAGTGGTGATTGACTACAAGAGAACAGACAGGAAAGTGGCGAGTGACTACAAGAGAACAGACAGGAAAGAGGCGAGTGACTACAAGAGAACAGACAGGAAAGTGGTGAGAGACTAAAAGAGAACAGACAGGAAAGTGGTGATTGACTACAAGAGAACAGACAGGAAAGTGGTGAGTGACTACAAGAGAACAGACAGGAAAGTGGTGAGTGACTACAAGAGAACAGACAGGAAAGTGGTGAGTGACTACAAGAGAACAGACAGGAAAGTGGTGAGTGACTACAAGAGAACAGACAGGAAAGTGGTGAGTGACAACAAGAGAACAGACAGGAAAGTGGTGAGTGACTACAAGAGAACAGACTGGAAAGCGATGAGAGACTACAAGAGAACAGACAGGAAAGTGGTGAGTGACTACAAGAGAACAGACAGGAAAGTGGTGAGTGACAACAAGAGAACAGACAGGAAAGTGGTGAGTGACTACAAGAGAACATACGGGAAAGTGGTGAGTGACTACAAGAGAACAGACAGGAAAGTGGTGAGTGACTACAAGAGAACAGACGGGAAAGTGGTGAGTGACTACAAGAGATCAGACAGGAAAGTGGTGAGTGACTACAAGAGAACAGACGGGAAAGTGGTGAGTGACTACAAGAGAACAGACGGGAAAGTGGTGAGTGACTACAAGAGAACAGACGGGAAAGTGGTAAGTGACTACAAGAGAACAGACAGGAAAGTGGTGAGTGACTACAAGAGAACAGACAGGAAAGTGGTGAGTGACTACAAGAGAACAGACAGGAAAGTGGTGAGTGACAACAAGAGAACAGACAGGAAAGTGGTGAGTGACTACAAGAGAACAGACTGGAAAGCGATGAGAGACTACAAGAGAACAGACAGGAAAGTGGTGACTGACTACAAGAGAACAGACAGGAAAGTGGTGAGTGACAACAAGAGAACAGACAGGAAAGTGGTGAGTGACTACAAGAGAACATACGGGAAAGTGGTGAGTGACAACAAGAGAACAGACGGGAAAGTGGTGAGTGACTACAAGAGAACAGACGGGAAAGTGGTGAGTGACTACAAGAGAACAGACGGGAAAGTGGTGAGTGACCACAAGAGAACAGACAGGAAAGTGGTGAGTGACTACAAGAGAACAGACAGGAAAGTGGTGAGTGACAACAAGAGAACAGACGGGAAAGTGGTGAGTGACTACAAGAGAACAGACAGGAAAGTGGTGAGAGACTACAAGAGAACAGACAGGAAAGTGGTGAGAGACTACAAGAGAACAGACAGGAAAGTGGTGAGAGAATACAAGAGAACAGACAGGAAAGTGGTGAGTGACTACAAGAGAACAGACAGGAAAGTGGTGAGTAACTACAAGAGAACAGACAGGAAAGTGGTGAGTGACTACAAGAGAACAGACAGGAAAGTGGTGAGTGACTACAAGAGATCAGACAGGAAAGTGGTGAGTGACTACAAGAGAACAGACAGTAAAGTGGTAAGTGACTACAAGAGAACAGACCGGATAGTGGTGAGTGACTACAAGAGAACAGACATTAAAGTGGTGAGTGACTACAAGAGAACAGACAAGAAAATGGTCAGTGACTACAAGAGAACAGACAGGAAAGTGGTGAGTGACTACAAGAAAACAGACAGGAAAGTGGTGATTGACTACAAGAGAACAGACAGGAAAGTAGTAAGTGACTACAAGAGAACAGACAGGAGAGTGGTGAGTGACTACTAGAGAACAGACAGGAAAGTGGTGAGTGACTACAAGAGAACAGACAGGAAAGTGGTGAGTGACTACAAGAGAACAGACAGGAAAGTGGTGACTGACTACAAGAGAATAGACAGGAAAGTGGTGAGTGACTACAAGAGAACAGACAGGAAAGTGGTGAGTGACTACAAGAGAATAGACAGGAAAGTGGTGAGTGACTACAAGAGAATAGACAGGAAAGTGGTGAGTAACTACAAGAGAACAGACAGGAAAGTGGTGAGAGAATACAAGAGAACAGACAGGAAAGTGGTGAGTAACTACAAGAGAACAGACAGGAAAGTGGTGAGAGACTACAAGAGAACAGACAGGAAAGTGGTCAGTGACTACAAGAGAACAGACAGGAAAGTGGTGAGTGACTACAAGAAAACAGACAGGAAAGTGGTGATTGACTACAAGAGAACAGACAGGAAAGTAGTGAGTGACTACAAGAGAACAGACAGGAGAGTGGTGAGTGACTACTAGAGAACAGACAGGAAAGTGGTGAGTGACTACAAGAGAACAGACAGGAAAGTGGTGAGTGACTACAAGAGAACAGACAGGAAAGTGGTGACTGACTACAAGAGAATAGACAGGAAAGTGGTGAGTGACTACAAGAGAACAGACAGGAAAGTGGTGAGTGACTACAAGAGAATAGACAGGAAAGTGGTGAGTGACTACAAGAGAACAGACAGGAAAGTGGTGAGTAACTACAAGAGAACAGACAGGAAAGTGGTGAGAGACTACAAGAGAACAGACAGGAAAGTGGTCAGTGACTACAAGAGAACAGACAGGAAAGTGGTGAGTGACTACAAGAAAACAGACAGGAAAGTGGTGAGTGACTACAAGAGAACAGACAGGAAAGTAGTGAGTGACTACAAGAGAACAGACAGGAGAGTGGTGAGTGACTACTAGAGAACAGACAGGAAAGTGGTGAGTGACTACAAGAGAACAGACAGGAAAGTGGTGAGTGACTACAAGAAAACAGACAGGAAAGTGGTGAGTGACTACAAGAGAACAGACAGGAAAGTAGTGAGTGACTACAAGAGAACAGACAGGAAAGTGGTGAGTGACTACAAGAGAACAGACAGGAAAGTGGTGAGTGACTACAAGAGAACAGACTGGAAAGTGGTGAGTGACTACAAGAGAACAGACAGGAGAGTGGTGAGTGACTACTAGAGAACAGACAGGAAAGTGGTGAGTGACTACAAGAGAACAGACAGGAAAGTGGTGAGTGACCACAAGAGAACAGACAGAAGAGTGGTGAGTGACTACTAGAGAACAGACAGGAAAGTGGTGAGTGACTACAAGAGAACAGACAGGAAAGTGGTGAGTGACTACAAGAGAACAGACAGGAAAGTGGTGAGTGACTACAAGAGAACAGACAGGAAAGTGGTGAGTGATTACAAGAGAACAGACTGGAAAGTGGTGAGTGACTACAAGAGAACAGACTGGAGAGTAGTGAGTGACTACAAGAGATCAGACAGGAAAGTGGTGAGAGACTACAAGAGATCAGACAGGAAAGTGGTGAGAGACTACAAGAGAACAGACAGGAAAGTGGTGAGAGACTGCAAGAGAATAGACAGGAAAGTGGTGAGTGACTACCAGAGAACAGACAGGAAAGTGGTGAGTGACTACAAGAGAACAGACAGGAAAGTGGTGAGTGACTACAAGAGAACAGACAGGAAAGTGGTGAGAGACTGCAAGAGAATAGACAGGAAAGTGGTGAGTGACTACCAGAGAACAGACAGGAAAGTGGTGAGTGACTACAAGAGAACAGACAGGAAAGTGGTGAGTGACTACAAGAGAACAGACAGGAAAGTGGTGAGTGACTACAAGAGAACAGACAGGAAAGTGGTGAGTGACTACAAGAGAACAGACAGGAAAGTGGTGAGTGACTACAAGAGAACAGACAGGAAAGTGATGAGTGACTACAAGAGAACAGACAGGAAAGTGGTGAGTGACTACTAGAGAACAGACAGGAAAGTGGTGAGTGACTACAAGAGAAGAGACAGGAAAGTGGTGAGTGACTACAAGAGAACAGACTGGAAAGTGGTGAGTGACCACAAGAGAACAGACAGGAAAGTGGTGAGTGACTACAAGAGAACAGACAGGAAAGTGGTGAGTGACTAGAAGAGAACAGACAGGAAAGTGGTGAGTGACTACAAGAGAACAGACAGGAAAGTGGTGAGTGACTACAAGAGAACAGACAGGAAAGTGGTGAGTGACTACAAGAGAACAGACAGGAAAGTGGTGAGTGACTACTAGAGAACAGACAGGAAAGTGGTGAGTGACTACAAGAGAACAGACAGGAAAGTGGTGAGTGACTACAAGAGAACAGACAGGAAAGTGGTGAGTGACTACTAGAGAACAGACTGGAAAGTGGTGAGTGACCATAAGAGAACAGACAGGAAAGTGGTGAGTGACTACAAGAGAACAGACAGGAAAGTGGTGAGTGACTACAAGAGAACAGACAGGAAAGTGGTGAGTAACTACAAGAGATCAGACAGGAAAGTGGTGAGTGACTACAAGAGAACAGACAGGAAAGTGGTGAGTAACTACAAGAGATCAGACAGGAAAGTGGTGAGTGACTACAAGAGATCAGACAGGAAAGTGGTGAGTGACTACAAGAGATCAGACAGGAAAGTGATGAGTGACTACTAGACAACAGACAAACTTCACAGAATGTCTCACCAAATACAAAGTAACATGCTGCTAGAAAGTACAGATGTTCCTACAGAACAGAGACAGGGATAAGCTGCAGATACAACAATACCCAGGCAAATACTGGATGACAAAACCAGCATCAAAGGAAACCTACCATATCAGATCTACCTATTAAGGTAGATCCTTTGGCACAATCCTTGAGTGGCCTGTAACTTTATAAATCTTTTAATCACCTAATATGCAAATATCTGGAAGAGGCTACTTGGGCGTGGAGTAGCCGGAGCTAAAGCTACTCCACGCCCTGGTAGCTTCTTTGGATACTCCTCCTACAAGATAGCTACTCCGCAGACGAGTGCACGCAGCTACCAGGAGCTGCCAGCTGAAGATCTCAAAGTAGGAGGATCCAAAGAAGCTACTAGGGCGTGGAGTAGCCGCCCCTTGTAGCCTCAGTTCCGGCTACTCCATGCTCCAGTAGCCCCTTACAGAGGTCCTAAATAACATGACCATATATATATATATATATATATATATATATATATATATATAGTGACCATATAACTGCACCACCATACAGTGACCATATACTGGTGGACTTCCACGGACTTCCCTGCCTTCTCCACATGTCCCAGTCCAACATGACGACTTCTTCCTGCTCCAAATTCCCAGAAAATTCCCAGAATACACCTTTAAGAGGTGCAGCAACCACCATTCTAGGGTTTTCCATAGTAATAATGCTTCCCAGTGTGCCCCCATTGGTGGTAGTGCCCTCTATGGTATCCCCAGTAGTAATAACGCTTCCCACATGTTCCTATAAGTGATAGTGCCCCCTATGGTATCCCCAGTAGTAATAACGCTTCCCACATGTTCCTATAAGTGATAGTGCCCCCTATGGTATCCCCAGTAGTAATAACGCTTCCCACATGTTCCTATAAGTGATAGTGCCCCCTATGGTATCCCCAGTAGTAATAACGCTTCCAACATGTTCCTATAAGTGATAGTGCCCCCTATGGTATCCCCAGTAGTAATAACGCTTCCCACATGTTCCTATAAGTGATAGTGCCCCCTATGTTATCACCAGTAGTAATAACGCTTCCCACATGTTCCTATAGGTGATAGTGCCCCCTATGGTATCCCCAGTAGTAATAACGCTTCCCACATGTTCCTATAAGTGATAGTGCCCCCTATGTTATCCCCAGTAGTAATAACGCTTCCCACATGTTCCTATAAGTGATAGTGCCCCCTATGTTATCCCCAGTAGTAATAAAGCTTCCCACATGTTCCTATAAGTGATAGTGCCCCCTATGTTATCCCCAGTAGTAATAACACTTCCCACATGTTCCTATAAGTGATAGTGCCCCCTATGGTATCCCCAGTAGTAATAACACTTCCCACATGTTCCTATAAGTGATAGTGCCCCCTATGGTATCCCCAGTAGTAATAACACTTCCCACATGTTCCTATAAGTGATAGTGCCCTCTATGGTATCCCCATTACTAATAACGCTTCCCACATGTTCCTATAAGTAATAGTGCCCCCTATGGTATCCCCAGTACTAATAACACTTCCCACATGTTCCTATAAGTGATAGTGCCCCCTATGTTATCCCCAATAGTAATAATGCTTCCCACATGTTCCTATAAGTGATAGTGCCCCCTATGGTATCCCCAGTAGTAATAACGCTTCCCACATGTTCCTATAAGTGATAGTGCCCCCTATGTTATCACCAGTAGTAATAACGCTTCCCACATGTTCCTATAAGTGATAGTGCCCCCTATGGTATCCCCAGTAGTAATAATGCTTCCCAGTTGCCCCCCTTGGTGATGGTGCCCCCTATGTTATCCCCAATAGTAATAATGCTTCCCAGTTGCCCCCCTTGGCGATCGTGCTCCCTATGTTATCCCCAATAGTAATAATGCTTCCCACATGTTCCTATAAGTGACAGTGCCCCCTATGGTATCCCCAGTAGTAATAACGCTTCCCACATGTTCCTATAAGTGATAGTGCCCCCTATGGTATCCCCAGTAGTAATAACGCTTCCCACATGTTCCTATAAGTGATAGTGCCCCCTATGGTATCCCCTGTAGTAATAACACTTCCCACATGTTCCTATAAGTGATAGTGCCCCCTATGGTATCCCCGGTAGTAATAACACTTCCCACATGTTCCCATAAGTGATAGTGCCCCCTATGTTATCCCCAGTAGTAATAACACTTCCCACATGTTCCTATAAGTGATAGTGCCCCCTATGGTATCCCCAGTAGTAATAACACTTCCCACATGTTCCTATAAGTGATAGTGCCCCCTATGGTATCCCCAGTAGTAATAACGCTTCCCACATGTTCCTATAAGTGATAGTGCCCCCTATGTTATCCCCAGTAGTAATAACGCTTCCCACATGTTCCTATAAGTGATAGTGCCCCCTATGTTATCCCCAGTAGTAATAAAGCTTCCCACATGTTCCTATAAGTGATAGTGCCCCCTATGTTATCCCCAGTAGTAATAACACTTCCCACATGTTCCTATAAGTGATAGTGCCCCCTATGGTATCCCCAGTAGTAATAACACTTCCCACATGTTCCTATAAGTGATAGTGCCCTCTATGGTATCCCCATTACTAATAACGCTTCCCACATGTTCCTATAAGTAATAGTGCCCCCTATGGTATCCCCAGTACTAATAACACTTCCCACATGTTCCTATAAGTGATAGTGCCCCCTATGTTATCCCCAATAGTAATAATGCTTCCCACATGTTCCTATAAGTGATAGTGCCCCCTATGGTATCCCCAGTAGTAATAACGCTTCCCACATGTTCCTATAAGTGATAGTGCCCCCTATGTTATCACCAGTAGTAATAACGCTTCCCACATGTTCCTATAAGTGATAGTGCCCCCTATGGTATCCCCAGTAGTAATAATGCTTCCCAGTTGCCCCCCTTGGTGATCGTGCCCCCTATGTTATCCCCAATAGTAATAATGCTTCCCAGTTGCCCCCCTTGGCGATCGTGCTCCCTATGTTATCCCCAATAGTAATAATGCTTCCCACATGTTCCTATAAGTGATAGTGCCCCCTATGGTATCCCCAGTAGTAATAACGCTTCCCACATGTTCCTATAAGTGATAGTGCCCCCTATGGTATCCCCAGTAGTAATAACGCTTCCCACATGTTCCTATAAGTGATAGTGCCCCCTATGGTATCCCCTGTAGTAATAACACTTCCCACATGTTCCTATAAGTGATAGTGCCCCCTATGGTATCCCCGGTAGTAATAACACTTCCCACATGTTCCCATAAGTGATAGTGCCCCCTATGTTATCCCCAGTAGTAATAACACTTCCCACATGTTCCTATAAGTGATAGTGCCCCCTATGGTATCCCCAGTAGTAATAACACTTCCCACATGTTCCTATAAGTGATAGTGCCCCCTATGGTATCCCCAGTAGTAATAACACTTCCCACATGTTCCTATTAGTGATAGTGCCCCCTATGGTATCCCCAGTAGTAATAACACTTCCCACATGTTCCTATAAGTGATAGTGCCCCCTATGGTATCCCCAGTAGTAATAACGCTTCTCACATGTTCCTATAAGTGATATTGCCCCCTAAGGTATCCCCAGTAGTAATAACGCTTCCCACATGTTCCTATAAGTGATAGTGCCCCCTATGGTATCCCCAGTAGTAATAACGCTTCCCACATGTTCCTATAAGTGATAGTGCCCCCTATGGTATCCCCAGTAGTAATAACACTTCCCACATGTTCCTATAAGTGATAGTGCCCCCTATGGTATCCCCAGTAGTAATAACGCTTCCCACATGTTCCTATAAGTGATAGTGCCCCCTATGGTATCCCCAGTAGTAATAACGCTTCCCACATGTTCCTATAAGTGATAGTGCCCCCTATGGTATCCCCAGTAGTAATAACGCTTCCCACATGTTCCTATAAGTGATAGTGCCCCCTATGGTATCCCCTGTAGTAATAACACTTCCCACATGTTCCTATAAGTGATAGTGCCCCCTATGGTATCCCCGGTAGTAATAACACTTCCCACATGTTCCCATAAGTGATAGTGCCCCCTATGTTATCCCCAGTAGTAATAACACTTCCCACATGTTCCTATAAGTGATAGTGCCCCCTATGGTATCCCCAGTAGTAATAACACTTCCCACATGTTCCTATAAGTGATAGTGCCCCCTATGGTATCCCCAGTAGTAATAACACTTCCCACATGTTCCTATTAGTGATAGTGCCCCCTATGGTATCCCCAGTAGTAATAACACTTCCCACATGTTCCTATAAGTGATAGTGCCCCCTATGGTATCCCCAGTAGTAATAACGCTTCCCACATGTTCCTATAAGTGATAGTGCCCCCTATGGTATCCCCAGTAGTAATAACGCTTCCCACATGTTCCTATAAGTGATAGTGCCCCCTATGGTATCCCCAGTAGTAATAACGCTTCCCACATGTTCCTATAAGTGATAGTGCCCCCTATGTTATCCCCAGTAGTAATAATGCTTCCCACATGTTCCTATAAGTGATAGTGCCCCCTATGTTATCCCCAGTAGTAATAACACTTCCCACATGTTCCTATAAGTGATAGTGCCCCCTATGTTATCCCCAGTAGTAATAACACTTCCCACATGTTCCTATAAGTGATAGTGCCCCCTATGTTATCCCCAGTAGTAATAATGCTTCCCACATGTTCCTATAAGTGATAGTGCCCCCTATGTTATCCCCAGTAGTAATAACACTTCCCACATGTTCCTATAAGTGATAGTGCCCCCTATGTTATCCCCAGTAGTAATAACACTTCCCACATGTTCCCATAAGTGATAGTGCCCCCTATGGTATCCCCAGTAGTAATAATGCTTCCCACATGTTCCTATAAGTGATAGTGCCCCCTATGTTATCCCCAGTAGTAATAACGCTTTCCACATGTTCCTATAAGTGATAGTGCCCCCTATGGTATCCCCGGTAGTAATAACGCTTACCACATGTTCCTATAAGTGATAGTGCCCCCTATGTTATCCCCAGTAGTAATAATGCTTCCCAGTTGCCCCCCTTGGTGATCGTGCTCCCTATCATGCCCTCAGTAGTAATAAAGCTTCCCCAGGATGCCCCCTGCTGATATTAGCGCCCCCTATTGTGTCCTCAGTGATGTATCGGTCTCAGTATTTCGGAGGAGCTCTATCTCTATTATGATGTGCTGGGATCCCGCCGCTTTGCTGTTGTTTTATTGTATCATTGTCTTTTATGCCTCTTTTGTCAGCCAGTTATGAAGCCGTATATCAGGAGGTAACAGCAGCGGGTTCTGGGGGGCGGGGGACGACATTGTGAGAGAACAGTCCTGGGGGCAACATTCACACATTATTACAAGTCAGGAGATACAATGTGTCATTACATGTGAAGGAATCACCCCCCATACTGCTGCTCCCCAGTAACACCTGGGGGGATCACCTTATGGGAGACTTCCTGAACAACTGCCATCATTTGGTGGACAACAGCGCCTCTGCAGGTAACATGAGGCATTGCAGGACAGTTTAGTGTCTATTTTTTATAACGCTATTTTTCATGCTTTTGAAAAAACTGTTGTCATTTTTCCTCTAGTTCCAGCGAGAATCGTGAACATCTCGTCCAGCATCACCGTGAACGAGGGGAGCAACGTCAACCTCATGTGTCTGGCCGTGGGGAAACCAGAGCCGACCGTCACCTGGAAGCAGATGAGAGGTGAGGGCGCCCCCGTACTGAGGTCACCCCAGGTCACACTGTGCCATGAGGGTCTGCAGGGGTCACTAAATGGTTAAAAATAATGGTATTATAGCCATGTTGGGAGTTGTAGTGCTCTATGTGTAGAGTACGATAAATTGAATTACGGTCATATCCAGTGTCAGGTCATGTTGGGGGTTGTAGTGCTCTGAGTATAATAGATTGTATTATAGTCATATCCAGTGGTCGGTGATGTTGGGGGTCATAGTGCTCTTTGCCTATGTTATAAACAGTAGTATGAGAATAATGATGGGAGTGATAGTGGTCCATGTTGGGAGTTGAATATATTGTATTAGGGACATGTTGGGGGTTGTAGTTCTCTTTATATGGAGTATAATAGATTGTATTATAGTCATGTCCAGTGGTCAGTGATGTTGGGGGTTGTAGTTCTCTTTATATGGAGTATAATAGATTGTATTATAGTCATCTCCAGTGGTCGGTGATGTTGGGGGTCATAGTGCTCTTTTCCTATGTTATAAAGAGTAGTAATAGAATAATGATGGGAGTGATAGTGTTCCATGTATGGAGTTGAATGTATTGTATTAGGGAGATGTTGGGGGTTGTAGTGCTCTTTATATGGAGTATAATAGATTGTATTATAGTCATATCCAGTGGTCGTGATGTTGGGGGTCATAGTGCTCTTTGCCTATAGTATAAAGAGTAGTATGAGAATAATGATGGGAGTGATAGTGTTCCATGTATGGAGTTGAATATATTGTATTAGGGACATGTTGGGGGTTGTAGTGCTCCAGGTTTCTCCTCGGCACTGAATATAACCGGATTACATTGTGCTGGGATGCGTCGCTCTGTTCCATGATGGTGGAGTGGATAATAATGAGGATAATTCGCCATTCATTCCCGCCCTGGATCTATAGAGCTGTCAGGATTGTGCGGATCCCCGGCATATTGTCTGCACATCTGGATTGTGGATTAGTCGGATATTGTCACGTCTACAATGTGTTTGGTATCAGCACAAGACGCGGGCGCGGTGCAGCTGTGATGGGATATTAGCGCTCCGAGAGGCGGCGTGTACACAGGGCTGGAGCGGATTAATAGGACACATAGGGATGGATCCCGGGGTTTTATCTCCAGCGCGATGACGTCTCGGCCTGAGAACACAAGTCTAGAGCGGCCATAAGATAAGGAGCGGGTTATGCTGTGTCTGCGGTCTCAGGTTCTAGGCAGGGGGAAATATAAACTTTCTGCTGCTTGAGGTGAGATGTAGAATGGCCCCCACTTTGCCCCATCCAGTAATTATATATTAGGTTACCTTGGTAGCAGGTGACTGATGCTGCCCCTCCACATCCTGTTTTGGGTGGTGCTGCCTGAGGCGAAAGGCTCAACTCGCCTCATGGATGGTGCACCCCTGGCTCTAGGTCAGAACTGAGTAACAGAGCAGCAGCAGTGATCCAGAGCCTCTGATAGTCTATAAGGAGTAGGATACGCTATACAGACAGGGTGGAATTAGTATAGTTTATAATCCCAATCCTAGAACATAACCCGCTGTGTGATAGTAGTAATAATCCAGCATTGCGTGCAGAGCAGTTTTCTAGATTAGAGTAGAATAATAGTAAGTAGTAATTTTGGTTCTAGATTGAGGATTGGTGGCGGAGACATAAACATTGGGGCACATTTACTTACCCGGTCCATTCGCGTTCCAGCGGCAGCTTCTATGACGAGCGTTCGGGTCTTCCGGCGATTCATGAATGTCCTGCGCCCGTTGTCCACCAGGTGTCGCTGCTGCACCGAAGTCCGCCGAGATGCCCCGGATGTCATTGTCTTCATCGTGGTGCATGTGAGTATGGCCCGTGCGACCAATTTTTTTTTTTTAAATACGGCGGTTTTTCCGAATCCGTCGGGTTTTCGTTCGGCCACACCCCCGATTTCCATTGCGTGCCTGCCAGCGCCGATGCGCCACAAACCAATCACATGCGCATCCCGGGGCAATTCAGAGAAAATCGGCGCAAATCGGAAATATTCTGGTAACACGCCGGTGTTAGTAAATGACCCCCATTGTGTACAAAACTATATTCTAGAACACAGAGATCTAGGGGGGTATTTATTAGTGACTTTCAAACGAAAACAGGCCGTGTTTTTTTTCCCTTTTTGCGTCTCTTGCGCCTGAATTTATGAAGTATCGGCCCCACAATATTGGTGATTTCTGACAATCTCAACTTGTTCTATTTTTGGTGCACAAAATGTTGGTGCCGCTGCTTGTGAATCCAACAATTTTCTGCCGCTTCTATATTTATGACTTGTTTTTTGGCGCTATTTGTGGCTATATGAGAGGGCAGCTATAAGCAGGTCCAGGGAGTCCTAAATCTTTCCTCTCAGTGCCCTCAGTGCGCTACAAACTTACATCCCACTGAAAAATATAGCACCACCCTGCACCCAAATGTATAAATATCACACCCTGCTGTGTTCCGGATCAGTACCGGACTATATTCATGCAATTGCACCAGATTTATTGTGTATGAGCAGCACAAAAACCTCACTCAAACTTTTTTTTTTCATTGCTCAATTTGGGCGCAGATTGTGACACCCGACACTTCTAGTTTCCGACACTTTTTTACTGCGTAATTAGACAAATACAAAGCAGGGCTACTAACTTCTAAACCCCTTTAGGAATGTCAGTATTAGCTGGTGAGCGGTCCCAAAACCTAGTGCTGTGCTGCTGATTCCTTTGTCAGAATAATTTCAGTACTTTATATAAGCTTAATTCACATTACCTCGCTCCCTGCCAACAGCATGTAGTGAGTCCTGGGGGAGGGGCAGATGCAGCCTGCGTGCCTTTTTCACAGTCTCCTCTCCTCCACAGTCACCCAGCTCCCTCCCCACATCCTATCATGTGGATTGAGCAGGGACTTAAAACATGCTGCTGGCAGGGAGCCAGGTAATGTGAACTAAACTTATATAAGGTACTGAAATGATTCAGAATGTTGACAAAGGCATTTTTAAAATCAGCATAGCAGTGGCTATTGGAACCTGTCACCAACTGAAAATCACATTCCTGGTGACAGGTTCCCTTTAAAGTGTATACAAATAATGCAGAAATGCCATGGTGTGCAATGCCATGTGCTGTGTAGGTGAGAGTGTTGTCTGGTTGATCAGAGCAATGCTGCACAGAAGTAAGATCGGTAATTTTAGAGAATATTCCAGGTCAATGTAGTTCTATATAAGTGCAGGTTTCTGTATAGAGAAGTCTGATTTATCTGTGTATTAGATCAGACTATAAAGCTCTAGATTCATGCAGCAGTGTATAGTGCAGAATTCGGTGTGATTTAGTCTGTATTTAGTATATTCTAGAACATTGCCATTCTATACAGATCTGTGTTCTAGATCAGTGCATTGTATGTTGTACATAAAGCTGGGATCTGGGTCACTGCAGGTTCTGCTCTCATGCTATCAGTGCACAGTATAGAGAAGGCAGCTACATCTATATATATGTGTATATACACCCTTGGTCTAAGTTCTTGATCACTGCAGGATGTTCTAGATTAATACAGATGTAGTGAAAAGTTCTATGTAGAGGAGTCTGTTATATATTGGATCGCTTCAGAATAAGTTCTAGAGCTGCTTTGTCTAGGCCAATAGGACACATTTATAGGTAAATGTATTAGGATACAATCACATTGGATTCTGCAGAAAACTTACTGTGAAATTTCACTACTCGGTTTATATGAAAGCCAAAATTTGTCGAATTTTCCCACATTGGGGCGATGATAGGGGCATGATACCTGCACCCCAGCAGGGTGACTATAGGAGGTCATACAGATCCCAGGCCTGGCTATGACAGGAGGGGCCCTATACATCAGCAGGTAGACAGCGGCGCGCTGATACATTATATCCATACATTATCAGCCGACCATCTCGCCCCTGATGTATGAGAGCCGCGCACAAGACGGATACATCATCCCCCGCACTGACGTTGATGTATGGAGTCAGCCTCGCCAGGAAGTCACAAGCGCCAAGAATAAGGGAGCCCCCCCCCCCAGCTGCAGGAGGAGCGCCATTAACACTATCACTTCCAGTCACTTCCCTTATGAACGCTTATTCATCAAAGCGATAACTGTGTATCCTCACATAATGGACCGGGGCGGTTCTGGTGTAGCAGCTCCTCATTAACCTGCAGCATTAATAGGAGAGCTCTTACTTCCTGACCCAGGTCACAAGCCTCTCACCCTGCACTGCACTGATGAGATGCAACAGCTCTGTCTACAGCTGGGAACCCGTTCCTTCTGGAATAGATCTGCTGGTGTCGCTTTAATGGGGTTGTCCAAGACCAAGTCAAAATACTGAGGTGGTCCCCTGGCGGTCTTGGAGACTGCATTAAAAAAACATGTACTTACCTGCTGGGTCCCTTCCGGTGTCCAAGGGCACATCATCCAGCCAGCGGCACACCCAACCGTCACCATCCGGAAGCTCCGGAACAGGAGCGCACATGGAGGGAGCACTGCGGCACACCAGAGGGGACCGGTTTATTTTTTTATGCAGCCTTGCACCCAGCCACCTCACTGTTTTTACTTGGTGTCGGACAACCCCTTTAATCCCACATCATGACCATAGGCTTCCCAAAAGTCATGCTTGATGGTAAGGGGGCAATATTTCCCTTAACTCATCCTGGAAATCGTATTTGTATATTTCCCAGAATCTGCGAGTGGAACAATGGCTGTAAGTCTCCACACACCTATAAGGAGGCCTTATTCATAAGGAGAACAGTTACTTCCTCACAGAGGTGATTAAGAAATACAAAGCTTCAAATACCCTGAACACAAGCCCCTGTGCTACCTGCAGCCACCACTAGGGAGAACATTCTGCATTCTGTTTAAACACTAAAACTATTCATACCCTAACATACAGACATACATACATACATACATACATACATACATACATACATAGATACATACGTAGTAATCTCCTAAAAAACCTCCTACTACCTATCGTATGTAGTAATCTCCTGAGCTCCCCCTGGTGGTGGCTGTATATACAGTATATAGTGATCTCCTGAGCTCCTCCTAGTGGTGGCTGTATATACAGTATGTAGTAATCTCCTGAGCTCCCTCTGGTGGTGGCTGTATATACAGTATGTAGTAATCTCCTGAGCTCCCCCTAGTGGTGGCTGTATATACAATATATAGTAATCTCCTGAGCTCCCCCTAGTGGTGGCTGTATATACAGTATGTAGTAATCTCCAGAGCTCCTCCTAGTGGTGGTGTATATACAGTATATAGTAATCTCCTGAGCTCCCCTTAGTGGTGGTGTATATACAGTATGTAGTAATCTCCTGAGCTCCCCTTAGTGGTGGTGTATATACAGTATGTAGTAATCTCCTGAGCTCCCCTTACTGTATATACAGTATGTAGTAGTCTCCTGAGCTCCCCCTATTGGTGGCTGTATATACAGTATGTAGTAATCTCCTGAGCTCTCCCTAGTGGTGGCTGTATATACAGTATGTAGTAATCTCCTGAGCTCTCCCTAGTGGTGGCTGTATATACAGTATGTAGTAATCTCCTGAGCTCCTCCTAGTGGTGGCTGTATATACAGTATGTAGTAATCTCCTGAGCTCCCCCTAGTGGTGGCTGTATATACAGTATGTAGTAATCTCCAGAGCTCCCTCTAGTGGTGGCTGTATATACAGTATGTAGTAATCTCCTGAGCTCCTCCTAGTGGTGGCTGTATATACAGTATGTAGTAATCTCCTGAGCTCCTCCTAGTGGTGGCTGTATATACAGTATGTAGTAATCTCCTGAGCTCCCCCTAGTGGTGGCTGTATATACAGTATGTAGTAATCTCCTGAGCTCCCCCTAGTGGTGGTGTATATACAGTATGTAGTAATCTCCTGAGCCCCTCCTAGTGGTGGCTGTATATACAGTATGTAGTAATCTCCTGAGCTCCCCTTATTGGTGGTGTATATACAGTATGTAGTAATCTCCTGAGCTCCCTCTAGTGGTGGCTGTATATACAGTATGTAGTAATCTCCTGAGCTCCTCCTAGTGGTGGCTGTATATACAGTATGTAGTAATCTCCTGAGCTCCCCCTAGTGGTGACTGTATATACAGTCTGTAGTAATCTCCTGAGCTCCTCCTAGTGGGGCTGTATATACAGTATTTTGTAATCTCCTGAGCGCCCTCTAGTGTTGCTGTATATACAGTATTTTGTAATCTCCTAAAAACCCCCTAGTGGTGGCTGTATATACATTATGTAGTAATCTCCTGAGCTCCCTCTAGTGGTGGTGTATATACAGTATGTAGTAATCTCCTGAGCTCCCCCTAGTGGTGGCTGTATATACAGTATGTAGTAATCTCCTGAGCTCCCCCTAGTGGTGGTGTATATACAGTATGTAGTAATCTCCTGAGCTCCTCCTAGTGGTGGTGCATATACAGTATGTAGTAATCTCCTGAGCTCCTCCTAGTGGTGGCTGTATATACAGTATGTAGTAATCTCCTGAGCTCCCCCTGGTGGTGGCTGTATATACAGTATATAGTGATCTCCTGAGCTCCTCCTAGTGGTGGCTGTATATACAGTATGTAGTAATCTCCTGAGCTCCCTCTGGTGGTGGCTGTATATACAGTATATAGTAATCTCCTGAGCTCCCCTTAGTGGTGGTGTATATACAGTATGTAGTAATCTCCTGAGCTCCCCCTAGAGGTGGTGTATATACAGTATGTAGTAGTCTCCTTAGCTCCCCCTATTGGTGGCTGTATATACAGTATGTAGTAATCTCCTGAGCTCTCCCTAGTGGTGGCTGTATATACAGTATGTAGTAATCTCCTGAGCTCCTCCTAGTGGTGGCTGTATATACAGTATGTAGTAATCTCCTGAGCTCCCCTTAGTGGTGGTGTATATACAGTATGTAGTAATCTCCTGAGCTCCCTCTAGTGGTGGCTGTATATACAGTATGTAGTAATCTCCTGAGCTCCTCCTAGTGGTGGCTGTATATACAGTATGTAGTAATCTCCTGAGCTCCCCCTAGTGGTGACTGTATATACAGTCTGTAGTAATCTCCTGAGCTCCTCCTAGTGGGGCTGTATATACAGTATTTTGTAATCTCCTGAGCGCCCTCTAGTGTTGCTGTATATACAGTATTTTGTAATCTCCTAAAAACCCCCTAGTGGTGGCTGTATATACAGTATGTAGTAATCTCCTGAGCTCCCCCTAGTGGTGGCTGTATATACAGTGTGTAGTAATCTCCCGAACTCCCCTAGTGGTGGCTGTATATACATTATGTAGTAATCTCCTGAGCTCCCTCTAGTGGTGGTGTGTATACAGTATGTAGTAATCTCCTGAGCTCCCCCTATTGGTGGCTGTATATACAGTATGTAGTAATCTCCTGAGCTCCCCCTAGTGGTGGCTGTATATACAGTATGTAGTAATCTCCTGAGCTCCTCCTAGTGGTGGTGTATATACAGTATGTAGTAATCTCCTGAGCTCCCCCTAGTGGTGGCTGTATATACAGTATGTAGTAATCTCCCGAACTCCCCTAGTGGTGGCTGTACATACATTATGTAGTAATCTCCTGAGCTCCCTCGAGTGGTGGTGTATATACAGTATGTAGTAATCTCCTGAGCTCCCCCTAGTGGTGGCTGTATATACAGTATGTAGTAATCTCCTGAGCTCCCCCTAGTGGTGGTGTATATACAGTATGTAGTAATCTCCTGAGCTCCCCTTAGTGGTGGTGTATATACAGTATGTAGTAATCTCCTGAGCTCCCCCTAGTGGTGGTGTACATACAATATGTAGTAATCTCCTGAGCTCCCCTTACTGTATATACAGTATGTAGTAGTCTCCTTAGCTCCCCCTATTGGTGGCTGTATATACAGTATGTAGTAATCTCCTGAGCTCTCCCTAGTGGTGGCTGTATATACAGTATGTAGTAATCTCCTGAGCTCCTCCTAGTGGTGGCTGTATATACAGTATGTAGTAATCTCCTGAGCTCCCCTTAGTGGTGGTGTATATACAGTATGTAGTAATCTCCTGAGCTCCCTCTAGTGGTGGCTGTATATACAGTATGTAGTAATCTCCTGAGCTCCTCCTAGTGGTGGCTGTATATACAGTATGTAGTAATCTCCTGAGCTCCCCCTAGTGGTGACTGTATATACAGTCTGTAGTAATCTCCTGAGCTCCTCCTAGTGGGGCTGTATATACAGTATTTTGTAATCTCCTGAGCGCCCTCTAGTGTTGCTGTATATACAGTATTTTGTAATCTCCTAAAAAACCCCTAGTGGTGGCTGTATATACAGTATGTAGTAATCTCCTGAGCTCCCCCTAGTGGTGGCTGTATATACAGTATGTAGTAATCTCCCGAACTCCCCTAGTGGTGGCTGTATATACATTATGTAGTAATCTCCTGAGCTCCCTCTAGTGGTGGTGTATATACAGTATGTAGTAATCTCCTGAGCTCCCCCTAGTGGTGGCTGTATATACAGTATGTAGTAATCTCCTGAGCTCCCCCTAGTGGTGGTGTATATACAGTATGTAGTAATCTCCTGAGCTCCTCCTAGTGGTGGTGTATATACAGTATGTAGTAATCTCCTGAGCTCCTCCTAGTGGTGGCTGTATATACAGTATGTAGTAATCTCCTGAGTGCCCTCTAGTGTTGCTGTATATACAGTATTTTGTAATCTCCTAAGACCCCCCTAGTGGTGACTGTATATACAGTATGTAGTAATCCCCTGAGCTCCCCCTAGTGGTGGCTGTATATACAGTATGTAGTAATCTCCTGAGCTCCTCCTAGTGGTGGCTGTATATACAGTATGTAGTAATCTCCTGAGCTCCCCCTAGTGGTGGCTGTATATACAGTATGTAGTAATCTCCTGAGCTCCCCCTGGTGGTGGCTGTATATACAGTATGTAGTAATCTCCTGAGCTCCCCCTAGTGGTGGCTGTATATACATTATGTAGTAATCTCCTGAGCTCCTCCTAGTGGTGGCTGTATATACAGTATGTAGTAATCTCCTGAGCTCCTCCTAGTGGTGGCTGTATATACAGTATATAGTAATCTCCTGAGCGCCCTCTAGTGGTGGCTGTATATACAGTATGTAGTAATATCCCGAGCTCCCCCTAGTGGTGGCTGTATATACAGTATGTAGTAATCTCCTGAGCGCCCTCTAGTGGTGGCTGTATATTCAGTATATAGTAATCTCCTGAGCGCCCTCTAGTGGTGGCTGTATATACAGTATGTAGTAATCTCCTGAGCTCCCCCTAGTGGTGGCTGTATATACAGTATGTAGTAATCTCCAGAGCGCCCTCTAGTGGTGGCTGTATATACAGTATGCAGTAATCTCCTGAGCTCCTCCTAGTGGTGGTGTATATGCATTATGCAGTAATCTCCTGAGCTCCCCCTAGTGGTGGCTGTATATACAGTATGTAGTGATCTCCTGAGCTCCCCCTAGTGGTGGCTGTATATACAGTATGTAGCTGAGCACCCCCTAGTGGTGGCTGTATATACAGTATGTAGTAATCACCTGAGCTCCCTCTAGTGGTGGCTGTATATACAATATGTAGTAATCTCCTAAGTTCCTCCTAGTGGTGGCTGTATATACAGTATGTAGTAATCTCCTGAGCTCCCCCTAGTGGTGGCTGTATATACAGTATGTAGTAATCTCCTGAGCTCCCCCTAGTGGTGGCTGTATATACAGTATGTAGTAATCTCCTGAGCTCCCCCTAGTGGTGGCTGTATATACAGTATGTAGTAATCTCCTGAGCTCCCCCTAGTGGTGGCTGTATATACAGTATGTAGTAATCTCCTGAGCTCCTCCTAGTGGTGGCTGTATATACAATATATAGTAATCTTCTGAGCTCTCCCTAGTGGTGGCTGTATATACAATATGTAGTAATCTCCTGTGCTCCCCCTAGTGGTGTCTGTATATACAGTATGTAGTAATCTCCTGAGCTCCTCCTAGTGGTGGCTGTATATACAATATGTAGTAATCTCCTGAGCTCCTCCGAGTGGTGGCTGTATATACAGTATATAGTAATCTCCTGAGCTAGTGGTGGCTGTATATACAGTATGTAGTAATCTCCTGTGCTCCCCCTAGTGGTGTCTGTATATACAGTATGTAGTAATCTCCTGAGCTCCTCCTAGTGGTGGTGTATATACAGTATGTAGTAATCTCCTGAGCTCCCCCTAGTGGTGGCTGTATATACAGTATGTAGTAATCTCCTGAGCTCCCCCTAGTGGTGGCTGTATATACAGTATGTAGTAATCTCCTGAGCTCCCCCTAGTGGTGGTGTATATACAGTATGTAGTAATCCCCTGAGCTCCCCCTAGTGGTGGCTGTATATACAATATGTATTAATCTCCTGAGCTCCTCCTAGTGGTGGCTGTATATGCAGTATGTAGTAATCTCCTGAGCTCCCCCTAGTGGTGGTGTATATACAGTATGCAGTAATCTCCTGAGCTCCTCCTAGTGGTGGCTGTATATACAGTATGTAGTAATCTCCTGAGCTCCCCCTAGTGGTGGTGTGTATACAGTATGTAGTAATCTCTTGAGCAGAGGATTTTGAACTCTGTATCAGTATAAATTCTGTTCTATTTCCCTGTGCCTTCTCCTCTTGTGACGTTATCAGATGTATTTGTCACATTGCAGAGCCCCTCTCCTCTGCTCGGTGGCGCCCCCTGCTCATCCTGTCTTAGTGCAGTCACATCTTCTCCTCGCTGTAGCTTTGCTGTCGGTATTAGTTTCCATCATTGTTCATCTCAATTTCTCGCCCTGGATCTTCCGCTCTCCTCTCATACACTCAGTCTCCTCCCCCCGTATTATACACATGATTGTCCCTGTGCCCGAATACACGGTGCAGAATATCTAGAACATTCCGGCATATCGGAGCGTTACTGCCGCAGAGAGACCCCAGAATCATGGATAGACCCCACAAGAAAATGGCCTGAACTGTGCCTCCTGCCTTGTACCCCATACTTTATGCCTTGTACCTCCTACATCCTGCCTTGTACCTCTTACCTCCTGCCTTGTACTTCTGCCTTGTACCTCATACCTCCTCTCTTGTACTACTGTCTTGTACCTCATACCTCCTCTCTTGTACTACTGTCTTGTACCTCATACCTCCTCTCTTGTACTACTGTCTTGTACCTCATACCTCCTGCCTTGTACCTCATACCTCCTCTCTTGTACTTCTGCTTTGTACCTCTTACCTCCTGCCTTGTACCTCATACCTCCTGCCTTGTACTTCTGCCTTGTACCTCATACCTCCTGTCTTGTACCTCATACCTCCTGTCTTGTACCTCAAACCTCCTGCCTTGTACTTCTGTCTTGTACCTCATACCTCCTGTCTTGTACTTCTGCCTTGTACCTCAAACCTCCTGTCTTGTACCTCATACCTCCTGTCTTGTACCTCATACCTCCTGTCTTGTACTTCTGTCTTGTACCTCATACCTCCTGCCTTGTACCTCATACCTCCTCTCTTGTACTACTGCCTTGTACCTCTTACCTCCTGCCTTGTACCTCTTACCTCCTGCCTTGTACCTCATACCTCCTGCCTTGTACCTCATACCTCCTCTCTTGTACTACTGCCTTGTACCTCTTACCTCCTGCGTTGTACCTCATACCTCCTCTCTTGTACTTCTGCCTTGTACCTCTTACCTCCTGCCTTGTACCTCATACCTCCTGCCTTGTACCTCATACCTCCTCTCTTGTACTACTGCCTTGTACCTCTTACCTCCTGTCTTGTACCTCATACCTCCTGTCTTGTACCTCAAACCTCCTGCCTTGTACTTCTGCCTTGTACCTCAAACCTCCTGCCTTGTACTTCTGCCTTGTACCTCATACCTCCTGCCTTGTACCTCATACCTCCTGTCTTGTACCTCATACCTCCTGTCTTGTACCTCATACCTCCTGTCTTGTACTTCTGTCTTGTACCTCATACCTCCTGCCTTGTACCTCATACCTCCTCTCTTGTACTACTGCCTTGTACCTCTTACCTCCTGCCTTGTACCTCTTACCTCCTGCGTTGTACCTCATACCTCCTCTCTTGTACCTCATACCTCCTCTCTTGTACTTCTGCCTTGTACCTCTTACCTCCTCTCTTGTACCTCATACCTCCTCTCTTGTACTTCTGCCTTGTACCTCATACCTCCTGCGTTGTACCTCATACCTCCTCTCTTGTACCTCATACCTCCTCTCTTGTACTTCTGCCTTGTACCTCTTACCTCCTCTCTTGTACCTCATACCTCCTGTCTTGTACTTCTGTCTTGTACCTCATACCTCCTGTCTTGTACCTCATACCTCCTGTCTTGTACCTCATACCTCCTCTCTTGTACTTCTGCCTTGTACCTCATACCTCCTCTCTTGTACTTCTGTCTTGTACCTCATACCTCCTGCCTTGTACCTCATACCTCCTGTCTTGTACCTCATACCTCCTGCCTTGTACCTCATACCTCCTGTCTTGTACATTCTGCCTGAATGCTACAACCGTCACTGAGGGAATGGGGTCATCTTGTGCACAGAGCACAGCAGTGTGAGGACTCCACACATTGTAACCCTGAATTGTGAACCCATTTTTCGCCTTCCTGCAGCTACAATCAGCCGCCTCCTCTGTACTTGGAAAAGGTTCTTTCTCCATTTACTTCTCTGAAATTCATCAAAACAGCCTAATCCCGCCATATGTTCCCGCTGCTCGTAGAACTTAAGAGGGCGAGGCGCTGCCACCTTCTCCAAAGTTTCCACAGCAACGCGGAACATCACTGTCACCGGCGCCTCAGAAATGAAGATGTTTTTTGAAATTTTCACATAAATATTTACAGAATTGATCATTAGCGTTAGAAATGTGTAATTATATACAATGTAGCGAGTCCCCCCGGCAACATTGATACCGTCCCCTCCGAACCCGGTGACTACCCGGCATATGCTGAACCCTGGCTACTGTCACCGCGGGGTAGCGACAGATTGATGGGGGGCGGGCGGCACGTGTGACGTGACCTCCTGAACAATGGAAACTGTAAGGGATCGGTGCCGCTAGGTGACTCCGGAGGACCCGTCCTGTCCTCCATTACATTGATGGTAATGGTCACAATGTTATACCTCATTACCCCTGTGGTGGCGCTGCAGGGAATGGAGCACTTCCTGTGAGTTTCCTCACAGATGGAATTTTCTATAGAGACAAACTTAAAAGGAATTCCATACGATGTACAATAGACATAGTCTAAAGTGGAGAAACCCTTTAACCTAAAATGAATTCATAATATTTAGGGTCTGGGTAGATGGTCTCATACCATAGAGAAGATTGATGGACCTGCTATGTGGTTTATGGAGTAGAAGACTCCAACTCATGATGGTGGCTTCCTGGTTGTCACTGGGTGGTGAGAACCTGAGCAAGACTTCTCTACGGCAGGTATTGGTAAAAAAGGGCTCAACAGGGTGAACACTGGGTCCTCCATGACCTTGGGCATGGAGGAGGGGCTGTGGTTGGGTCTACCAGAAGATGACTCAATTGCACGTTTTTGTAATGCTTGGAGAACATCACGTCTCCATCCAGACTTCATGTGGATTGCACCCTTGGTCAGATGTGGTCTTCAGGGACGTTATTGAGGGTATTCATACCATAGAGAAGATTGATTGACTCGTTCTAGGGCCATGGAGTAAAAGACTCCAACTCATAATGGTGGCAACCTGGTTGTCCTTGAATGATGAGAACCCCTGGTCAGATTTGGTCTTCATGGGGGTTATTGAGGGTATTCATACCATAGAGAAGATTGATGGACCTGCTATATGGTCCATGGAGTAGAGGACTCCAACTGAAATTGGTAACCACCTGGTTGTCTTAGGGAGGTGAGAACCTAAGAAAGAGTTCTCTATGGGTAGATGTTGATAAAAATTGGTCAACAGGATGGACACTAGGTCCTCCATTACCTTGGGGTGGACTGTGGTAGTGTCAAGTGGTCTGAATTTCTATTTGGTGCCCTAAGCATTGAAACCTTTAATGGAAGGTTAGGTGCAGGGTTGGATTGACCCACCTGGGTGCCAGAGGATTACCCGGTGGGCCCCTGATCTAAGACAACAACTGCAGGGATCTTGAAGACCAACCAAACCAAAGAGCTACTAGGGTATATCTTCTAAGGGTTCATGGTAGATAGACCTCCAGGATACCTTTATGTGTTGACCCTAGGATTTCCAGTCTGACAGCTGATTGCTATGAACCCCCCGGACAGTGTCTGGATCCCCACATCCCGGAGTGTGGCCCCCTAGACTTGTAGGAGACATATTGTCTATCTTCAGTGTCAGCGGAGGTGATAACTTTCATGTTGTGTTTCTGTGTTGTAAGTGTGTGTTTGTCTTTCATTCCTACCCCCTTACCCTCATTCCTGCCCCTCCCCCAAACTTCTCCCTCCCACCTTCACCCCACAGAAGGATTTTCCAGCGAGGGAGAACTCTTGGAGATCACGGAAATCAACCGGCAACAGGCGGGAGAATATGAGTGCATCACGTCCAATGGAGTGTCCATGCCCGACAGCAAGAAAGTGATGATCACAGTCAACTGTGAGTACTGGACATGGGGGTACGCTGGGGTGTGTCCTCACACTGCTGTGCTCTGTGCTCTCTGCAGGCAGTGTTAGATATTGTCCCTAGAGAGATCTGTATGTTGTTAGTAGCAGCAGGATTGTGAAATATAGTCTTATGTTCCAAGATTGCAGCTCTGCCCACTGCACTGGGGTGGTCCTCACACTGCTGTGCTCTGTGCTCTCTGCAGGCAGTGTCAGGTACTGTCCCTGGAGAGAGTTTAATCATACTTTTGTGTATGTTGTTAGTAGCAGCAGAGCTGTGATATATGGATTTATATTCCTAGATCTGCAGGTGAATTGGGGGCACGTCCAGTATTTTAGCGTAACCTCACACTGCTGTGCTCTTAGATCTGTGCATTAAACTGCACCACCGTTTCTTCCCTCTGCTCTCGGTAAAATGGGATGAACTGTGGAAAAGTTTTATACAAAGAGCAAAGCAGTGTGAGGAAAATCTATATTACTGGAATATAAATCCATATTTCACAGTCCTGCTGCTACTAACTACATACACAAAGGTCTGATTACACATCTCTCCAGGGACACTACATAACACTGGCTGCAGAGAGCACAGGGCACAGCAGTGTGAGGTCTGATTACACATCTCTCCAGGAACAATACATAACACTGGCTGCAGAGCACACAGAGCACAGCAGTGTGAGGTATGATTACACATCTCTCCAGGGACAATACATAACACTGGCTGCAGAGAGCACAGAGCACAGCAGTGTGAGGTATGATTACACATGTCTCCAGGGACAGTACATAACACTGGCTGCAGAGAGCGCAGAGCACAGCAGTGTGAGGTCTGATTACACATCACTCCAGGGACAATACATAACACTGGCTGCAGAGAGCACAGAGCACAGCAGTGTGAGGTATGATTACACATGTCTCCAGGGACAGTACATAACACTGGCTGCAGAGAGCGCAGAGCACAGCAGTGTGAGGTCTGATTACACATCACTCCAGGGACAATACATAACACTGGCTGCAAAGAGCACAGAGCACAGCAGTGTGAGGTCTGATTACACATCTCTCCAGGGACAGTACATAACACTGGCTGCAGAGAGCGCAGAGCACAGCAGTGTGAGGTCTGATTACACATCTCTCCAGGAATAATACATAACACTGGCTGCAGAGAGCACAGAGCACAGCAGTGTGAGGTCTGATTACACATCTCTCCAGGGACAATACATAACACTGGCTGCAGAGAGCACAGAGCACAGCAGTGTGAGGTCTGATTACACATCTCTCCAGGGACAATACATAACACTGGCTGCAGAGAGCACAGAGCACAGCAGTGAGAGGCCTGATTACACATCTCTCCAGGGACAATACATAACACTTGCTGCAGAGCACACAGAGCACAGCAGTGTGAGGTATGATTACACATCTCTCCAGGGACAATACATAACACTGGCTGCAGAGAGCACAGAGCACAGCAGTGTGAGGTATGATTACACATGTCTCCAGGGACAGTACATAACACTGGCTGCAGAGAGCACAGAGCACAGCAGTGTGAGGTCTGATTACACATCACTCCAGGGACAATGCATAACACTGGCTGCAGAGAGCACAGAGCACAGCAGTGTGAGGTCTGATTACACATCTCTCCAGGGACAGTACATAACACTGGCTGCAGAGAGCACAGAGCACAGCAGTGTGAGGTCTGATTACACATCTCTCCAGGGACAATACATAACACTGGCTGCAGAGAGCTCAGAGCACAGCAGTGTGATGTCTGATTACACATCTCTCCAGGGACAATACATAACACTGGCTGCAGAGAGCACAGAGCACAGCAGTGTGAGGTATGATTACACATCTCTCCAGGGACAGTACATAACACTGGCTGCAGAGAGCACAGAGCACAGCAGTGTGAGGTCTGATTACACATCACTCCAGGGACAATGCATAACACTGGCTGCAGAGAGCACAGAGCACAGCAGTGTGAGGTCTGATTACACATCTCTCCAGGGACAGTACATAACACTGGCTGCAGAGAGCACAGAGCACAGCAGTGTGAGGTCTGATTACACATCTCTCCAGGGACAATACATAACACTGGCTGCAGAGAGCACAGAGCACAGCAGTGTGATGTCTGATTACACATCTCTCCAGGGACAATACATAACACTGGCTGCAGAGAGCGCAGAGCACAGCAGTGTGAGGTCTGATTACACATCTCTCCAGGGACAGTACATAACACTGGCTGCAGATAGCACAGAGCACAGCAGTGTGAGGTAGATTACACATCTCTCCAGGGACAATACATAACATTGGCTGCAGAGAGCACAGAGCACAGCAGTGTGAGGTATGATTACACATGTCTCCAGGGACAATACATAACACTGGCTGCAGAGAGCACAGAGCACAGCAGTGTGAGGTCTGATTACACATCTCTCCAGGGACAATACATAACACTGGCTGCAGAGAGCACAGAGCACAGCAGTGTGAGGTCTGATTACACATCTCTCCAGGGACAGTACATAACACTGGCTGCAGATAGCACAGAGCACAGCAGTGTGAGGTAGATTACACATCTCTCCAGGGACAATACATAACATTGGCTGCAGAGAGCACAGAGCACAGCAGTGTGAGGTATGATTACACATGTCTCCAGGGACAATACATAACACTGGCTGCAGAGAGCACAGAGCACAGCAGTGTGAGGTCTGATTACACATCTCTCCAGGGACAATACATAACACTGGCTGCAGAGAGCACAGAGCACAGCAGTGTGAGGTATGATTACACATCTCTCCAGGGACAATACATAACACTGGCTTAGCTTTAAGAAGGCAGCTTTCTCCTGGGTCCTAGAGAGACCCATGTATTTATATTATGATATAATAAGGTTCCATAGTTTTCCCTGCACAAGTAGACACAACTTATTTCATCTTTACACCCAATTTCCTGCACCCCCCCCCCTTTACCCAAATTTATCTGATAAATCACCCAGCGTCAAAAATCTTTTCGCTAGATCCTTATTTTTCGTGTTTTTAAGGCGGGATGGTGTCGCATCGCCCGTGGGGAATAAAACCCCTGTATTATTTATACATAACGCGCCTGAAATCATAAAACGGAGCGTAATGGCGACATAAAGCACATAAAAGGGCGGATTACAATAAGCGGGCGCAGCCGCCACCAGCGCTCAGCCATATATGTCAGTGCCGCGGCTTCCCGGAGCCATAGATAGCGATAGCAACGGCCTCATTGCCAGATCTGTCTCTATCACACGACACAAAGCAGCGGTCGCCTGCAATCCCAGCGCTGAAAAACGCACGGCGCTTTGTGGCGTTCCCGTCCCGCGGGAAACCTATTAAGGGCATTAAGGAAAATAAAAGTCGTAGTTACAATGTAAATATCATATTTTACTTCGGAGGTGGCAAAAACATTCACACAGCGAAAACGGGAATCAATAATTCAGCGGAACACGAGAAAATATCGCTACAATTGTAACCAACATAATACTGCTCTATAGTACTCACCATATAGAGGAGTCCAGCATAATACTGCTCTATAGTACTCACCATATAGAGGAGTCCAACATAATACTGCGCTATAGTACTCACCATATAGAGGAGTCCAGCATAATACCGCTCTATAGTACTCACCATATAGAGGAGTCCAACATAATACTGCTCTATAGTACTCACCATATAGAGGAGTCCAACATAATACTGCGCTATAGTACTCACCATATAGAGGAGTCCAACATAATACTGCGCTATAGTACTCACCATATAGAGGAGTCCAACATAATACTGCTCTATAGTACTCGCCATATACAGGAGTCCAACATAATACTGCTCTATAGTACTCACCAGATAGAGGAGTCCAACATAATACTGCTCTATAGTCCTCACCATATAGAGGAGTCCAACATAATACTGCTCTATAGTACTCACCAGATAGAGGAGTCCAACATAATACTGCTCTATAGTACTCACCATATAGAGGAGTACAACATAATACTGCTCTATAGTACTCATCATATACAGGAGTCCAACATAATACTGCTCTATAGTACTCACCATATAGAGGAGTCCAACATAATACTGCTCTATAGTCCTCACCATATAGAGGAGTCCAACATAATACTGCTCTATAGTACTCACCATATAGAGGAGTCCAACATAATACTGCTCTATAGTACTCACCATATAGAGGAGTCCAACATAATACTGCTCTATAGTCCTCACCATATAGAGGAGTCCAACATAATACTGCTCTATAGTACTCACCATATAGAGGAGTCCAACATAATACTGCTCTATAGTACTCACCATATAGAGGAGTCCAACATAATACTGCTCTATAGTACTCACCATATAGAGGAGTCCAACATAATACTGCTCTATAGTACTCACCATATAGAGGTTTCCAACATAATACTGCTCTATAGTACTCACCATATAGAGGAGTCCAACATAATACTGCTCTATAGTCCTCACCATATAGAGGAGTCCAACATAATACTGCTCTATAGTACTCACCATATAGAGGAGTCCAACATAATACTGCTCTATAGTACTCACCATATAGAGGAGTCCAACATAATACTGCTCTATAGTACTCACCATATAGGGGAGTCCAACATAATACTGCTCTATAGTACTCACCATATAGAGGAGTCCAACATAATACTGCTCTATAGTCCTCACCATATAGAGGAGTCCAACATAATACTGCTCTATAGTACTCACCATATAGAGGAGTCCAACATAATACTGCTCTATAGTCCTCACCATATAGAGGAGTCCAACATAATACTGCTCTATAGTACTCACCATATAGAGGAGTCCAACATAATACTGCTCTATAGTACTCACCATATAGAGGAGTCCAACATAATACTGCTCTATAGTACTCACCATATAGAGGAGTCCAACATAATACTGCTCTATAGTACTCACCATATAGAGGAGTCCAACATAATACTGCTCTATAGTACTCACCATATAGAGGAGTCCAACATAATACTGCTCTATAGTCCTCACCATATAGAGGAGTCCAACATAATACTGCTCTATAGTACTCACCATATAGAGGAGTCCAACATAATACTGCTCTATAGTACTCACCATATAGAGGAGTCCAACATAATACTGCTCTATAGTTCTCACCATATAGAGGAGTCCAACATAATACTGCTCTATAGTACTCACCATATAGAGGTTTCCAACATAATACTGCTCTATAGTACTCACCATATAGAGGAGTCCAACATAATACTGCTCTATAGTACTCACCATATAGGGGAGTCCAACATAATACTGCTCTATAGTACTCACCATATACAGGAGTCCAACATAATACGGCTCTATAGTACTCACCATATAGAGGTGTCCAACATAATACTGCTCTATAGTCCTCACCATATAGAGGAGTCCAACATAATACTGCTCTATAGTACTCACCATATAGAGGAGTCCAACATAATACTGCTCTATAGTACTCACCATATACAGGAGTCCAACATAATACTGCTCTATAGTACTCACCAGATAGAGGAGTCCAACATAATACTGCTCTATAGTACTCACCATATAGAGGTGTCCAACATAATACGGCTCTATAGTACTCACCATATACAGGAGTCCAACATAATACTGCTCTATAGTACTCACCATATACAGGAGTCCAACATAATACTGCTCTATAGTACTCACCATATAGAGGTGTCCAACATAATACGGCTCTATAGTACTCACCATATAGAGGTGTCCAACATAATACTGCTCTATAGTACTCACCATATAGAGGAGTCCAACATAATACTGCTCTATAGTACTCACCATATACAGGAGTCCAACATAATACGGCTCTATAGTACTCACCATATAGAGGTGTCCAACATAATACTGCTCTATAGTCCTCACCATATACAGGAGTTCAACATAATACTGCTCTATAGTACTCACCACATAGAGGTGTCCAACATAATACTGCTCTATAGTACTCACCATATAGAGGAGTCCAACATAATACTGCTCTATAGTACTCACCATATAGAGGAGTCCAGCATAATACTGCTCTATAGTACTCACCATATAGAGGTGTCCAACATAATACTGCTCTATAGTACTCACCATATAGAGGAGTCCAACATAATACTGCTCTATAGTACTCACCATATAGAGGAGTCCAGCATAATACTGCTCTATAGTACTCACCATATAGAGGAGTCCAACATAATACTGCTCTATAGTACTCACCAGATAGAGGAGTCCAACATAATACTGCTCTATAGTACTCACCATATAGAGGAGTCCAGCATAATACTGCTCTATAGTACTCACCATATAGAGGAGTCCAACATAATACTGCTCTATAGTACTCACCATATAGAGGAGTCCAACATAATACTGCTCTATAGTATTCACCATATAGGGGAGTCCAACATAATACTGCTCTATAGTACTGACCATATACAGGAGTCCAACATAATACTGCTCTATAGTACTCACCATATACAGGAGTCCAACATAATACTGCTCTATAGTACTCACCATATAGGGGAGTCCAACATAATACCGCTCTATAGTACTCACCATATACAGGAGTCCAACATAATACTGCTCTATAGTACTCACCATATAGAGGAGTCCAACATAATACTGCTCTATAGTACTCACCATATAGAGGTGTCCAACATAATACTGCTCTATAGTACTCACCATATAGAGGATTCCAACATAATACTGCTCTATAGTACTCACCATATAGGGGAGTCCAACATAATACTGCTCTATAGTACTCACCATATACAGGAGTCCAACATAATACTGCTCTATAGTATTCACCATATAGGGGAGTCCAACATAATACTGCTCTATAGTACTGACCATATACAGGAGTCCAACATAATACTGCTCTATAGTACTCACCATATACAGGAGTCCAACATAATACTGCTCTATAGTACTCACCATATAGGGGAGTCCAACATAATACCGCTCTATAGTACTCACCATATACAGGAGTCCAACATAATACTGCTCTATAGTACTCACCATATAGAGGAGTCCAACATAATACTGCTCTATAGTACTCACCATATAGAGGTGTCCAACATAATACTGCTCTATAGTACTCACCATATAGAGGATTCCAACATAATACTGCTCTATAGTACTCACCATATAGGGGAGTCCAACATAATACTGCTCTATAGTACTCACCATATACAGGAGTCCAACATAATACTGCTCTTTAGTACTCACCATATACAGGAGTCCAACATAATACTGCTCTATAGTCCTCACCATATAGAGGTGTCCAACATAATACTGCTCTATAGTACTCACCAGATAGAGGAGTCCAACATAATACTGCTCTATAGTACTCACCATATAGAGGTGTCCAACATAATACTGCTCTATAGTACTCACCATATAGAGGAGTCCAACATAATACTGCTCTATAGTACTCACCATATAGAGTTGTCCAACTTAATACTGCTCTATAGTACTCACCATATACAGGAGTCCAACATAATACTGCTCTATAGTACTCACCATATAGAGGTGTCCAACATAATACCGCTCTATAGTACTCACCATAGAGGAGTCCAACATAATACTGCTCTATAGTACTCACCAGATAGAGGAGTCCAGCATAATACTGCTCTATAGTACTCACCATATAGAGGTGTCCAACTTAATACTGCTCTATAGTACTCACCATATAGAGGTGTCCAACATAATACTGCTCTATAGTACTCACCATATAGAGGAGTCCAACATAATATTGCTCTATAGTACTCACCATATAGAGGTGTCCAACATAATACTGCTCTATAGTACTCACCATATAGAGGAGTCCAACATAATACTGCACTATAGTACTCACCATATAGAGGTGTCCAACTTAATACTGCTCTATAGTACTCACCATATAGAGGTGTCCAACATAATACCGCTCTATAGTACTCACCATAGAGGAGTCCAACATAATACTGCTCTATAGTACTCACCAGATAGAGGAGTCCAACATAATTCTGCTCTATAGTACTCACCATATAGAGGAGTCCAACATAATACTGCTCTATAGTACTCACCATATAGAGGAGTCCAACATAATACTGCTCTATAGTACTCACCATATAGAGGAGTCCAACCTAGATAATACTGCCATATACATGACACATAGATAATACTGCCATATACAGGACACATAGATAATACTGCCATATACATGACACATAGATAATACTGCCATATACATGACACATAGATAATACTGCCATATACATGATACATAGATAATACTGCCATATACAGGGGTCCAATAGTATACCACCATATGCAGAGGACCATGATAATACCGTCATATACAGGGAGGGATCCAAGATAATGCAGCCAAAATGATACTGTCTTCTACCTAATACCACCATATAACAGGTAACAGATTTTAACACCATAAGTTGCCAAATAATAGTCCAATTAGGTTAATTAAGACTGTCTTACAGTACCCAGATAATAGCATCACATAATTTTAGATCAAACCACCATTCAAAGTCCACATAATACAATCATATAGTGGCCAAATCTCTCATAATACCACCACATAGTGCTCACATAATAGTATCTTATAGTTCCTGAATAATACTGCCACATAGTGCTCACATAATAGCATCTTATAGTTCCTGAATAATACTGCCACATAGTGCTCACATAATAGCATCTTATAGTTCCTGAATAATACTGCCACATAGTGCTCACATAATAGCATCTTATAGTTCCTGAATAATACTGCCACATAGTGCTCACATAATACCATCCAATAGTTCCTGAATAATACTGCCACATAGTGCTCACATAATAGCATCTTATAGTCCCTGAATAATACCACCACATAGTGCTGACATCATAGCATCTTATAGTTCCTGAATAATACTGCCACATAGTGTACACCTAATACCATCCTATAGTTCCTGAATAAGTCTGCCACATAGTGTACACCTAATAGCATCTTATAGTTACTGAATAATACCGCCACATAGTGTTCACATCATAGCATCTTATAGTTCCTGAATAATACTGCCACAAAGTGCTGACATAATACCATCCAATAGTTCCTGAATAATACCGCCACATAGTGCTCACATAATAGGATCTTATAGTCCCTGTATAATACTGCCACATAGTGCTCACATCATAGCATCTTATAGTCCCTGAATAATACCACCACATAGTGTTCACATAATAGTATCTTATAGTTCCTGAATAATACTGCCACATAGTGCTCACATAATAGCATCTTATAGTTCCTGAATAATACTGCCACATAGTGCTCACATAATACCATCCAATAGTTCCTGAATAATACTGCCACATAGTGCTCACATAATAGCATCTTATAGTCCCTGAATAATACCACCACATAGTGCTCACATAATAGCATCTTATAGTTCCTGAATAATACCGCCACATAGTGCTCACATAATAGCATCTTATAGTTCCTGAATAATACTGCCACATAGTGCTCACATAATACCATCCAATAGTTCCTGAATAATACTGCCACATAGTGCTCACATAATACCATCCAATAGTTCCTGAATAATACTGCCACATAGTGCTCACATAATAGCATCTTATAGTCCCTGAATAATACTGCCACATAGTGCTCACATAATAGCATCTTATAGTCCCTGAATAATACTGCCACATAGTGCTCACATAATACCATCTTATAGTCCCTGAATAATACTGCCACATAGTGCTCACATAATACCATCTTATAGTCCCTGAATAATACTGCCACATAGTGCTCACATAATACCATCCAATAGTTCCTGAATAATACCGCCACATAGTGTACACCTAATACCATCCTATAGTTCCTGAATAAGTCTGCCACATAGTGTACACCTAACAGCATCTTATAGTTCCTGAATAATACTGCCACATAGTGCTCACATAATAGCATCTTATAGTTCCTGAATAATACCGCCACATAGTGCTCACATCATAGCATCTTATAGTTCCTGAATAATACTGCCACAAAGTGCTGACATAATACCATCCAATAGTTCCTGAATAATACCGCCACATAGTGCTCACATAATAGTATCTTATAGTCCCTGTATAATACTGCCACATAGTGCTCACATAATAGTATCTTATAGTCCCTGAATAATACCGCCACATAGTGCTCACATCATAGCATCTTATAGTTCCTGAATAATACTGCCACATAGTGCTCACATCATAGCATCTTATAGTCCCTGAATAATACTGCCACATAGTGCTCACATAATACCATCTTATAGTCCCTGAATAATACTGCCACATAGTGCTCACATCATAGCATCTTATAGTCCCTGAATAATACTGCCACATAGTGCTCACATAATACCATCTCATAGTTACTGAATAATACCGCCACATAGTGCTCACATAATAGCATCTTATAGTCCCTGTATAATACTGCCACATAGTGCTCACATAATAGTATCTTATAGTCCCTGAATAATACCGCCACATAGTGCTCACATAATAGCATCTTATAGTCCCTGTATAATACTGCCACATAGTGCTCACATAATAGTATCTTATAGTCCCTGTATAATACTGCCACATAGTGCTCACATAATAGTATCTTATAGTCCCTGAATAATACCGCCACATAGTGCTCACATCATAGCATCTTATAGTCCCTGAATAATACTGCCACATAGTGCTCACATAATACCATCTCATAGTTACTGAATAATACCGCCACATAGTGCTCACATAATAGCATCTTATAGTTCCTGAATAATACCGCCACATAGTGCTCACATAATACCATCTCATAATTACTGAATAATACCGCCACATAGTGCTCACATCATAGCATCTTATAGTTCCTGATTAGTACCGCCACATAGTGCTCACATAATAGCATCTTATAGTTCCTGAATAATACCGCCACATAGTGCTCACATAATACCATCTTATAGTTCCTGAATAATACCGCCACATAGTGCTCACATAATAGCATCTTATAGTTCCTGAATAATACCGCCACATAGTGCTCACATCATAGCATCTTATAGTCCCTGAATAATACCGCCATATACATGATAACACCGTATGGTATTTTACAAGTTACATAATACCACCATATAGTACCCTAGTAATACTACCTCGCAGAGATCACATGATACCATCATATATATACAGGGGCTCCAGGATAATACCGCAGTATAGAGCCGACATGACACATAAATGTATTGAATGGTGAATAACGTTGTGTGACATCTCCCCCCAGATCCTCCATTCATCACCGATGTAAAGAATGCGCAGTCCCCCACCGGGAAACCTGCGCTACTGCGCTGCCAGGCGCTATCCGAGCCCCCAGCAGAGTTCGAATGGTATAAAGATGAGAAGCGGTGAGTGCACAGGGGGCGGGGATTGTTATCTGACCCCTTGATATGGGGTCAGGGGAACTCTCTATACTGATATGCTTAATGTTACTTTTCTTAGTAGCAGCAGGACTGTGAAAATGGATTTATATTCTAGGATTGCAGCGTTTCCCAGTGCTCTGGGGGTTTCCTCACACTGCTGTGCTCTGTGCTTCCTGCCATGAACTGCTTCAGAGCTCCTCCTTTCTAAGTAACTGGTAGATACTTACCAGTTACTTAAGACACAGTGTAAGGGCTGCTGAGAGCGCAGCAGTGTGAGGAAAGACCTTAAAGGAAATCTACCACCTGGCTCAAGGATTGTAGGTGAGTGCCCCCTCTGGCAGGATCTGCTGCTCTTTTAGCTTCTAATGCCCTTGTTTTTACAAAAATAAAAAAGTTTTAACATTTATGCAAATGAGCCTGAAGGGCTCCAGGTTCTATTAACATCTATGGAGTCAGGAGCCCCTCAGGCTTATTTGCATAATTGTTAAACCTTTTTTTTTCTGTAAAAGCAAGTGCCTAAATAGCTAAAAGAAGAGCAGATCCTGCCAGAGGGGGCACACACCAGTATGTCAGTGTGCTTGGTTTACAATCCTTCATCCTGGTGGTAGATTTCCTTTAATGCAATACAAAAAGTTCCAGATACTTTGTAACTTTTTGTACATTGTGCTGCTTTAAAGGGGGGATTATTAATCCCATCCAGTCAGTGGGTGGAGCACCTGCAGTTGCAGGATTTGGCCACTACACTACAGATGGAGCTGTCTTCTTCCTCTGCGCAGGTTATTTGGGATGGAAAACCCCTTCAAGTTGACCTTCATGGAGGTCATGGAGGGTCATGGATGGTCCTTGATGGCACAGAAAGTAACTAAGTATCTCTAGCAGGAAGCATTGTGTCCGGAGGAGTCTTTACCATCTGCAGCAGCATCCCCCTCCTCCCCCTCCTCCCCATCCTATAAGTTCTGCATGAGGCGCTGCTGTAATAACCAGGAGCTGGTGGCGGCTCCACTGACATTTCCTTCTCTCTCAGGCTGACGGCAGGGATGGAAGGTGTGAAGATCCAGAACGAGAGGACCTGGTCCGTGCTCCTCTTCTCAAATGTCACCTCCAGGCACTACGGGAATTACACCTGCCTGGCGTCCAATAAACTCGGCTCATATAACTCCAGCGCGCGACTACTCAGTAAGTGCCGGCCCCGGGGGGGTGGGGGTGGGGGGGGCTTTGGGATGGGGGGTGTTAAAGCTTTTATGTCTTCAGCAAGCGTCTGTAGCCAAGACAACACCCAAGGGGCTACGGGAGCAATGGTGGAAGAAACCAAAGTATTCATCACTTTGTAGAGAATTCTATAGACCCAAAGTTGTGGGGTGGGGGATAAGGATTACTGGTGGGACCCCCAGCATCTTACTTCACCAGCTTCAATGCAATGTGGGACCATACCATTATTAATAGTTGGGAGGTTTCAGGTTCTGGAGACCTCCTGTCAGCACAACTATCCCTATATTGTTCCCCCCCCCATGCCTGTAAAGTTCACCAGCACAACTATCCCTATATTGTTCCCCCCCATGCCTGTAAAGTTCACCAGCACAACTATCCCTATATTGTTCCCCCCCATGCCTGTAAAGTTCACCAGCACAACTATCCCTATATTGTTCCCCCCCATGCCTGTAAAGTTCACCAGCACAACTATCCCTATATTGTTCCCCCCCATGCCTGTAAAGTTCACCAGCACAACTATCCCTATATTGTTCCCCCCCATGCCTGTAAAGTCCACCATCTATGTATATCCATGTTCCTCCAGCTCAGGCTTCCTGATTGCCCAGATGCCTGCATTAACTTCAGCCAAGTGAACTCAGCTCTGCTACATCATTCACCCCTCCGTAAGGAATGAGAGACACTGGGGGGGGGGGGGGGGGGTGCTTGACTTACTGATGAGAAATCAGCTCCTCATTCCTCCTCCCTCAGGAATTCTCTATAGCGAGTCACACAGCCAACGTTATTCTCATTCCTGAGGGAGGGGAGCATGATATACTATACCGCCATATATTCTCCTGGAGATATACTATACTGTCATATATTCCCCCGGAGATATACTATACTGTCATATATTCCCCCGGAGATATACTATACTGTCATATATTCCCCCGGAAATATATTATACCGCCATATATTCCCCCGGAGATATACTATACCGCCATATATTCTCCTAAAGATATACTATACTGCCATATATTCCCCCAGAGATATACTATACTGCCATATATTCCCCCGGAGATATACTATACTGCCATATATTCCCCCGGAGATATACTATACTGTCATATATTCCCCCAGAGATATACAATACTGCCATATATTCCCCCGGAGATATACTATACTGCCATATATTCCCCCGGAGATATACTATACTGCCATATATTCCCCCAGAGATATACAATACTGCCATATATTCCCCCAGAGATATACTATACTGTCATATATTCCCCCGGAGATATACTATACCGCCATATATTCTCCTAAAGATATACTATACTGCCATATATTCCCCCAGAGATATACTATACTGCCATATATTCCCCCGGAGATATACTATACTGCCATATATTCCCCCGGAGATATACTATACTGTCATATATTCCCCCAGAGATATACAATACTGCCATATATTCCCCCGGAGATATACTATACTGCCATATATTCCCCCGGAGATATACTATACTGCCATATATTCCCCCGGAGATATACTATACTGTCATATATTCCCCCAGAGATATACTATACCGCCATATATTCCCCCGGAGATAAACTACACTGTCATATATTCCCCCGGAGATATACTATACTGTCATATATTCCCCCAGAGATATACAATACTGCCATATATTCCCCCGGAGATATACTATACCGCCATATATTCCCCCGGAGATATACAATACTGCCCTATATTCCCCCGGAGATATACAATACTGCCCTATATTCCCCCGGAGATATACTATACTGCCCTATATTCCCCCGGAGATATACTATACTGCCATATATTCCCCCGGAGATATACAATACTGCCCTATATTCCCCCGGAGATATACAATACTGTCATATATTCCCCCAGAGATATACTATACTGCCATATATTCCCCCGGAGATATACTATACTGCCCTATATTCCCCCGGAGATATACTATACTGCCATATATTCCCCCGGAGATATACAATACTGTCATATATTCCCCCAGAGATATACTATACTGCCCTATATTCCCCCGGAGATATACTATACTGCCATATATTCCCCCGGAGATATACTATACTGCCATATATTCCCCCGGAGATATACTATACTGCCCTATATTCCCCCGGAGATATACTATACTGCCATATATTCCCCTGGAGATATACTATACTGCCCTATATTCCCCCGGAGATATACTATACCGCCATATATTCCCCCGGAGATATACAATACTGCCCTATATTCCCCCGGAGATATACTATACCGCCATATATTCCCCCGGAGATATACAATACTGCCATATATTCCCCCGGAGATATATTATACCGCCATATATTCCCCCAGAGATATACTATACTGCCATATATTCCCCCAGAGATATACTATACTGCCATATATTCCCCCGGAGATATACTATACTGCCATATATTCCCCCGGAGATATACTATACTGTCATATATTCCCCCAGAGATATACAATACTGCCATATATTCCCCCGGAGATATACTATACTGCCATATATTCCCCCGGAGATATACTATACTGTCATATATTCCCCCAGAGATATACAATACTGCCATATATTCCCCCGGAGATATACTATACTGCCATATATTCCCCCGGAGATATACAATACTGCCCTATATTCCCCCGGAGATATACAATACTGCCATATATTCCCCCGGAGATATACAATACTGCCCTATATTCCCCCAGAGATATACAATACTGCCATATATTCTCCCAGAGATATACTATACTGCCATATATTCCCCCGGAGATATACTATACTGCCATATATTCCCCCGGAGATATACTATACTGTCATATATTCCCCCAGAGATATACTATACTGCCCTATATTCCCCCGGAGATATACTATACTGCCCTATATTCCCCCGGAGATATACTATACCGCCATATATTCCCCCGGAGATATACTATACTGCCCTATATTCCCCCGGAGATATACTATACTGCCATATATTCCCCCAGAGATATACAATACCGCCATATATTCCCCCGGAGATATACTATACCGCCATATATTCCCCTAGAGATATACTATACCGCCATATATTCCCCTAGAGATATACTATACTGTCATATATTCCCCCAGAGATATACTATACTGCCATATATTCCCCCGGAGATATACTATACCGCCATATATGCCCCAGAGATATACTAAACCGCCATATATTCTCCTGGAAATATATTATACCGCCATATATTCTCCCGGAGATATACTATACTGTCATATATTCCCCCGGAAATATATTATACCGCCATATATTCCCCCGGAGATATACTATACTGCCATATATTCCCCCAGAGATATACAATACCGCCATATATTCCCCCAGAGATATACAATACCGCCATATATTCCCCCAGAGATATACTATACCGCCATATATTCCCCCAGAGATATACAATACTGCCATATATTCCCCCAGAGATATACTATACCGCCATATATTCCCCCAGAGATATACAATACTGCCATATATTCCCCCAGAGATATACTATACCGCCATATATTCCCCCAGAGATATACAATACTGCCATATATTCCCCCAGAGATATACTATACCGCCATATATTCCCCCAGAGATATACAATACTGCCATATATTCCCCCAGAGATATACTATACCGCCATATATTCCCCCGGAGATATACTATACTGCCATATATTCCCCCAGAGATATACTATACCGCCATATGTACCCCCAGAGATATACAATACTGCCATATATTCCCCCAGAGATATACTATACCGCCATATATTCCCCCGGAGATATACTATACTGCCATATATTCCCCCAGAGATATACTATACTGCCATATATTCCCCCAGAGATATACTATACCGCCATATATTCCCCCGGAGATATATTATACCGCCATATATTCCCCCAGAGATATACAATACTGCCATATATTCCCCCAGAGATATACTATACCGCCATATATTCCCCCGGAGATATACAATACTGCCATATATTCCCCCGGAGATATATTATACCGCCATATATTCCCCCGGAGATAAACTACACTGTCATATATTCCCCCAGAGATATACAATACTGCCATATATTCCCCCGGAGATATACTATACTGCCATATATTCCCCCGGAGATATACTATACTGCCATATATTCCCCCGGAGATATATTATACCGCCATATATTCCCCCAGAGATATACAATACTGCCATATATTCCCCCGGAGATATATTATACCGCCATATATTCCCCCAGAGATATACTATACTGCCATATATTCCCCCAGAGATATACTATACCGCCATATATTCCCCCAGAGATATACTATACTGCCATATATTCCCCCGGAGATATATTATACCGCCATATATTCCCCCAGAGATATACTATACTGCCATATATTCCCCCAGAGATATATTATACCGCCATATATTCCCCCGGAGATAAACTACACTGTCATATATTCCCCCAGAGATATACAATACTGCCATATATTCCCCCGGAGATATATTATACCGCCATATATTCCCCCAGAGATATACAATACTGCCATATATTCCCCCGGAGATATATTATACCGCCATATATTCCCCCAGAGATATACAATACTGCCATATATTCCCCCGGAGATATATTATACCGCCATATATTCCCCCAGAGATAAACTACACTGCCATATATTCCCCCAGAGATATACTATACCGCCATATGTGCCCCTAGGTATATACTATACTGCCATATATTCCTATGGAAATATACTATACCGCCATATGGTCTGCCAGAGATATCAGAGATACTATATTGCCGGATGATATACTGTGTTACCATAAGTCTACTCTCCTGAGACCACCTCAGAATTCATTAAGACCCCAGACCTGCTCCTCTCCCGAGAGCTGATGCCCCCCATGTGAGGAGCCCGGGGCACTGGGTGGTGTCCAGTACTGGCAGCCCGGGACCTGCAGCGCTGCAGCATCTGCTCCGCGTCCTCCTCTCGCTCCGGGTCTGGACAGATTGCTGATTAATTTTGAAGCCTGTTCATATTTTGCTTCCTGTAAATCCCCGGTTGCTGATCTATATCCAATAG